>NW_005370145.1:2996012-3000142 GCF_000412655.1 Myotis brandtii
GGGGGGGGGGGGGGGGGGGGGGGGGGGGGGAAGGGGGGGGGGGGGGAGTGGGGGGGTGGGGGGCGGGGAGAGGAACAAATGTAATCTGAACAATAAAGATTTAAAAAAAAAAAGTTTTCCGAAAAAAAAAAATAAAGTGTTTTAGTGAGGAAAAAATATATGTAATGATATGTTGGAATTAGCAACATTTCTATTTTCCACACCATTTCTGGGTATATCAAATTAAATAAAGTATCTCTTAGAGAAACAATAACAAGTGTAATTAATAGGCATTTGCTATGTAGGTAAAGCCTTTTTTATATAATTTCCCCAAACTGAGAAAGTGAATGACTAACTGGGAAACAAGTCCATTAGCAAGACATGCAATTTTCAAATCTTTGTTTACTATGAATTAAAAAAAAACACCTAACTGATTTACCAACTGATCATCAAAACAGTTTTTATAGACTACTGTGCAAATTTAAGTACACAACTTTTGTGCATAATAATAAAATATTAATTTCTGTGATAAAATTCCTTCTTTCTTCTATGAATGGAGTCTCAGCACTTACATTTATAAAAAGAATAAAATAGCAATAGAATTAATCCTGGAAGCTATTTCTCAAAATTAGCAGTATTTACCCATAGATTTATGAACTAATTAAAATATAAAAGCAGCCCCATCTATTTCATTAAAAATGTCTTTCCAGTATAATTTTACTATTTATGTTTGATCATTATTTATCAAAATCCATCATATATTTCAATGTTTTAAATCAAATTTTTACTTCCAATAATTTTAATAATAACTCAATGCAGGAAAAATTAACATTTAGAACCTTATGGTCACAAGAAATAAGAAATTAATCTCAAATAATGGACATATTTTATTGCACAGAGGAATAATAGCTTGCTTAATAAAAACAAAAAGAATGTTACATTATGATCAAATTCCAGAGAGGAAATTAAATAGAAATGCAATTTTTAAGTAATAAAAAAGAATAATGGAACACTTGGCCTGTTATAGATGAGCTCGTTCATGTATTTTTATTTTTTTCCTATTTTATATCTTTTTTTCTTTCTCTTTTTAATCCTCACCCAAGGATGTTTATTAATTTAAGAGAAAGAGCGAGAGAGACACATCAATGTGAGAAAGAAACATCAATGGATTGCCTCCCATACACACACCCTAACAGTAAATCAAACCCACAACCTAGGTGTGTGCCCTGACCAGGAATTGAACCTGCAACCCTTGGTGTATGGGATGATACTCCAATCCACTGAATCACCCAGTCATGGCCATTTTTGATTTTTCAATTGTAGTTGATATATAATATTATATTAGCTTAAGGTGTAAAACCCAGTGAGTAGACATTATATAACCTACTAACTAAGGGATCATCCTGATAAATCTCATACCCATTTGACACCATACATAGTTGTTTGAAAATTATGGAATATATTCCCTATGCTGTACTTTATATCACCATGACTACTCTGTAACTATCAATTTGTACTTCTTAATCCCTTCATCCTTTTCACCTCCCTAACTCTACTCCTATATGGCAACCATCAAAACATTCTCTGTATCTATGAGTCTGTTTCTGTTCTGCTTGCTTATTTATTTTTTAGATACAATTGTTGATAGATATGTATTTATTGCCATTTTATTATTCATATTTTGGATTCTTCTTCTTCTTCTCCTTCTCCTTGTCCTTCTTCTTCTTCAGAAAGACCCTTTAACCTTTCATGTAATACTAGTTTAGTGGTGATGAACTCCTTTAGATTTTTCTTGTCTGGGAAGCTCTTTATATGTCCTTTGATTCTAAATGATAGCTTTGCTGGATAGAGTAATCTTGGTTGTAGGAACTTTCTTTTCATCACTTTGAATATTTCATGCCAATCTCTCTGGACTGAAAAGTTTCTGTTGAGAAATCAGCTGAAGTCTTATGGGAACTTCCTTGTAAGTAACTTACTGCCTTTCTCTTGCTGCTTTCAAGATTCCATCTTTGTTTTTAACCTTTTTCATTTTAATAATGATGTGTCCTGGTGTGGGCCTCTTTAGGTTCATCTTGTTTGGGACTCTGTGCTTCCTGAACTTGTATGTGTATTTTCTTCACCAGGTTAGGCAAGTTTTCTGTCACTTTTTCATGTAGGTTTTCAATTCCTTGCTCTCTCTTCTCCTTCTGCCCCTCCCCCCACATGATGCAAATATCAGTACACTTGAAGTTGTCCCAGAAGCTCTTTACATTATTCTTTTTTTAAAAAAAAAAATTTGGCTGTTTTGATTGGATATTTGTTGCTTCCTTATGTTCTAAATTGCTGTTTTGATTCTCAGCTATGTCTCCCAGGCTTGGTAGAGTGGCCTAATTAGTAGGTATCCTGTACGGTCCAGTGACACAGCCTCCCCATTCACCTGATCTGGGCATTCCAGGTGCACCCATGTGGTCTGTGTATACCCTCTTGTTGTAGTTGAGTCTTAATTGCTGTTGGCTCATCAGTAGAAGGGATTTATCTTCAGCTGGATTGACTGCAACCACTAATGAGGATCAGCTGTGTAGAGACCCATCCCCACAAAGCAGGACTTACTTCAGTGGGGCTCTGGTGTCTGCTGAGTCCGCCCCTAAGTGTATCACTTGTGGAGGTGTTTGGATGGTGCTTCAATGAAGTCTGAAGTTTTCCACTGGGTGTGCTGGCTCTTGGGCCTCCCAGGAGGTGCAGGCCAAGGTCAGCCACCACCTGTGTTCTACCTTGCTTAAGCTACAAAGAAATCTACTTGGCTGCTACTTGTGCTGGGCTTGGAGGTGCCCAGGAGAAACAAAGCTGTGAACCAAGGCTGGCTGCCACTAGTGCCAGGCCTGGGGCCATTTAGCAAGAGGTACAGGGCACACCAAGGCCAGATGCTACTTACTTGAGAGATTTTAGGAAAGTCTGAAGCATGAGCTAGTCCATGCCATTCATTGGAAAAGCCAATAGAGACAGCTTGTGTGAGCCCACAAATTGGGTGGGGCAGAGTCTCAGGAAATCACCAGAGTGGGTGGAACAGTAATAGGCAGGTCAATGGAGACTCAGGTATGGTGCCCACATGCCAGCTCTGTGTGTGTGTGTGGGGGGGGGACTCCAAAAAGGAACAATGGCCTTTGCCAGCACTTCTATCTGGAAGAAAGGTGCCCCTCCAGCTCTTGCCCTGATGCCAGACACTTCAGTTCTTTCCTATATGTCCCTGGTGCCTTTTGAGCTGCTGCCCCAGTGCTGGAGCTCAGAAAGAGTGAGTCTAAGTCTATGCATGGGCCCTTTAAAAGGAACTGCCTGGGACTCCAGCAGCCTCCGTTTCCCTTAGCCTCATTCCCTGCTGGTTCTCACAGGCAAGTTATGGGGACTTCTCTTCTTGCCACTAGAACCCTGGGGTAGGGGTTCTGGTGTGGGACTGGGACCCCTGGCTCCTCAGGCAGTGGAGTGGGGGGGAGAGAGAATTTCTGCAGTTGAGATATTCCTCCCAATTTTTATCTGCCACATGTGGGTGTGGGACTGGTCCATTCTGGGTCTCAACCCCTCCTATCAGTCTTAATGTGGCTGACTGCTTCTTTATATCCTTAGTTGTAGGACTTCCATTCAGCTAGATTTCAGGTGGTTCTGAATGATGATTCTTTAGTTTAGTTACATTTTCATGTGGTTGTGAGAGAATGCGAGTGCCGTGTTTACCTATTCTGCCATCTTGACTGGAAGCCTCGCTCATATATTTTTAGATGTTTGGAACCAATCACCATGGTGTTTAGATTCTATTGTATACATGTAAAAGAGTGAGTTAACAGTTTTATTTTAAAACTAGAGGCCCAGTGCATGAATTTGTGCATGGGTGGGGTCCCTCCCTGTCGATTGGAGCCGTCTCACCCAGGCCCAGTCGGGGCCAGCCGGGGGAGGGACCGAGGGAGGTGGCTGGCTGGGAGGAGGGACCACGGGAGGTTGGCTGTGGGAGTGCACTGACCACCAGGGGGACGCTCCTGTGTTGAGTGTCTGTCCCCTAGTGGTCAGTGTGCATGATAGCTACCAGCCAGCCATCCGGTTGTCTGGTCATAACAGTCACTTAGGCTTTTATATATATACTAGAGGCCCGGGGCACAAAAAATTGTGGACTCGGGGGGGGGGGGGGC
>NW_005370145.1:3001242-3025489 GCF_000412655.1 Myotis brandtii
CTCAGAGGCCGGCAAGTCAGGCGGGGAACGTTGGAGTCTGCAGTCACTGGAGCAAGTGAGCCTCCCTGCTCGCTTCCAGCTGCCTGGCTGCCGGCCGCCATCTTGGCTGACAGTTAATTTGCATAAGGATATGCTGATTAGCCAATGGGAAGGGTAGCGGTTGTACGCCAATTACCATGTTTCTCTTTTATTAGTGTAGATAGATGTCAAAAGTTACATACACAAAATTACTTCTTTTGCAACCATCTAAAACTGATAATAAAAGATTTTGGATATCAGCATAAAAATGTGCAAGGGGACACATAGTTTTTCAAAATTCTTTTAGGTGTGTATGAACAATAACAAAAAATTAAACAATTGAAACAGTGGCTTAGGCCACATGCCCCATCCATCTCTGGAGGGAGCAGAAGGAGAATCACCTTCCCTGGAACTATCTAGATACCCACCCAGAAATCAGAGAATATGGGGAGGGGCAAAGGGATTAGCTGATGTAGAGGCAAGCAATTAGCAAGTTCAAGGGGAGAAACCATTCAAAGGTCAGTGTAAGTGAAATAATGCATCTTTCTCTGTCTGACTTAAGTGAAATAAGTGATTTCACTTATATGAGGAAATCTTTAAAATCAAAACAAATGAACAAACAAAAAACAGACTCATTGAAGCAAAGAACAAACTGATATTTTTCAGAGGGTAGTGGTTTGGGATGTGGGTGAAAAGGTGAAGGAGAATATAGTCAATAATAGTGTGAAACTTTGTACCATGACTGATGGTTACTAGACTTAGTGTGGTAATCACATCGTAAGGTATATAAATGTGGAATCATTATGTTATACACCTGACACTAATACTTTAATAAAACAAAAGCAAAGTTCAATAGAGTAAAAATAAGATTTCCCCCTTCTTCTTCATGGGGTACATGTGTGCTTATTTGGAGGCAGAAGAGAGGAACCAGTGGTGAAATGGGGTCTAGAGGTCCAGTGTAGTTCCTCAGGGAGGAAGGGAAGAGAAGGGGTTTCCACAGAGAGACAATGGGTGTGTAGCTTTGTAAACAGTTGCTGAGGCAACTGGCTCTGACTTCCCTGGACTTGAACTGCCTGGTAGATGGACAGGCACAGCTGGTCACTGTCGAGCGGAGTCTCTTGGAGATCGCTGTGGCCACAGAGCAGTTTTCTGCAAGGCCTGGCCGCAGCCCTGCCCCCACACTCCCTGAGAGCAAATCTCATCTAATTACTATCAAGAGGATATTTCTCAAAGGGTACAGATTTCCATTTATAAGATGAACAAATTCTGGGGACCTAATGCACAGCATGGTGATTATAGTTAATAATATTGTATTATATGCTTGGGAGTTGCTAAGAAAGTAGATCTTATATGTCTCACCACAAAAAAGAAATGATAATTATGTGACATGATGGAGGTGTTAGGTAATTCCTGGTGGGAATCATTTTGCAATATACACATGTATCAAATCAACACCTGAAACTTACACAGTTCAGATACCAATTGTATTTCAATAATGCTGGGGGTGGGGAGGATATCATGTTGACTGTGCTCAGACGTGCCCCCATAAATAAAAATGCACTTCCAGGGCATACGATTGAGTCTCTGAATTTTACCCTCTCTTGGTTTCAAGCGGCAAGAGCGTTACTGTGGAAAATCACATCTGTGATGTCCAGGTGTCCTGTATCTTTATATGAAGGTAGCATGTTTCTTTTTAAAACTATTTATTGAAGTATAGACTACAATAATAAAAGCATAATATGCTAATTAGACCGGACATCCTTCCGGATGTCCTTCTGGACGATCTTCCGGACGAAGCCGAGGCTACAGCTGTGGGATCGAGGCAGCAGCCGCAGCTGCGAGGGGAGGATCCAGGCAGCCGCCACAGCTGTGAAGGCCTACTCGTGCACAAATTCCGTGCATTGGGCCTTTAGTATAAATATAAAGAAGTAAACATGTCATAAGATTACAGCCTGATACATCTTTACAAACTGAACGTACCAGGTGGTCAGCACCCAGGTCACAAACAGAACATTACCGCATCACCAGTGCCCAGCAGCCCCTTCATGTTAATCTGATAAGGTTTAAGCCTAATTCAGTTTAGGCCAGAGGCTCTCCCTTCCCCATACAAAAAATGTAGTCTGCCTTTGAAGTAATACGATGACAGTTTCAGAGTAAACTGTCAACTTGGTTATGTGAGTATTTCACTATTGGAAAACTGCTTTCAGAAACATTTTGTTCCTAAGAACCACATCTTTAAGCAAAAATTTGAATTGCTCAGAGCAATAATTTTCATTTTTTGGTCCATCAGCAGAATCTGTCAAGTGAAATGATGTATTGATGAGTAGAGGATGTGGATCTTTATTAAGCATCAATGGATGAGCAAAAAAGCACAATATTAGCAAAAAAGTGGCGACTGTACTTTAGTAATGATTCAGGATACTCCTGCATGTACATGCTCTGCGAACGATCTGACGCTGTCAATAGCTCCTGTGGTGTTTTACTTGGTAAAGGTGATACATGCTGGCCAAAAGGACTGGTTTTCTTTTTACCTCATTTTATACTATAGTATTTAGTTTTGTGTTCCATTTTTTTATTTGTACATCTCTGTGGGTCTGATATCTATCCGTTACCTTTATTCAATCCAGTGCACACAGTATGTGCATGTAGCTGGAAGGTGGGGCGTGAGAGGATGGACGAGGTCCCTGGTTTTAAAGCATCAGTGGGTAGGTACAGTTTTACAGGGTGTCTCTCTGGGGCCTGGTGGAGGAAGCAGTTGAGGGTTGGAGTGGGAAAGAGCAGGACTGGAAGGGAAAAGACAGGGATCTGAAAGGTCAAGGGGCTGCTTCTGCTGCAGTTGCTTATCAAACCAGGGGACCAGATGGCCAAGCTGAAGTGTAGGGGATGGACACTCCCCCAGAGTCCCTAGCCCCCCGGCCCCACAGGCCTCTTCTGTGACTGAGGACTGCAGAGTGGCTGTCGTTGGCTCTCTGGCTCCCAGGGCTTCGGGCTTTCCTGTCCCCATTCCTGCAGCCGGGCCTGCTCCTGGGTCAGGCATGTGTTTGTATGTGTGCATTTATTCACAAGTGCACATCCTCGTCCTCCCACACACTGAAAAATAGAAAACATTGACCTTCATTTGACTGAATACAGACAGTAGCCAAAGAAGTCTGGAGAATGTTAACTTCTTAAAAACAGTGTGAGAACATTTAACATGACATCCTCCTAGCCCAGTTTTAAATGTATAGTAAGTATTGTCAACTGTAGGCTCAGTGTTGTACACGGGTCTCTAGAACTCATTCCTCTTCCCAACTAAAGCTTTATGCTTGTTACATAGCAACTCGCCACTTCCCCTCCCCCAGCCCTGGCAACCTCCATGCTACTCTCTGCTTCCCTGAGTTTGACTCAGAGTCCTGGGGTAAGCAGAGCCGTGCAGGGCTTGTCCTTTGTGTCTGGCTTATGTCACTGAACATGGTGTCCTCTAGGTCTAGCCATGTTGTGGCATGTGACAGGCTGAGAGATAGTCCATTGTACGTCTACACCACATCACCTTTATCCACTCACTCATCCGTGGACATGTACAGTGGGGCCTTGACTTACAAGTGTCCCGACTAACGAGTTTTTTGAGATACCAGCTGTCTCTCAGCCGATTTTTTGCATTGAGTTGACAAAGTAATTTGAGTTAACGAGCTCCTTAACGAGCTCCTTAACGAGCTCGGTCTCAGAACGAATTAAACTCTTAAGTCAAGGCCCCACTGTATGCTGTTTCCATGCCTGGACGATGTGAACACTGTGCAGGGAACCTGGGAGTGCAGATACCTCTTCGAGATCCTGGTTTCTATTCTCTTGGATGGATGGAACCAGAGGAGGGACTGCAGGATCATATGCTTGTTCTATTTTTAATTTTTTGAGGAAACTCCATACTCTTTTCCAGTTACACCATTTGTGAATATGCGATATGTTTACTTAAGTTACTTAAGTAACTATCTCATTGCAAAACAGTGACCATGGATACAATTTCTATTTCTCAAGACATACCTATGCCAGGACTTGTGAAGTCCTAATATTTTAACTTTTCACAAGAAAGGAACTTGAATATTGGGAAGATTTTTGCTCTTTGATTTCCCCAAAAATGATTTAAGAAACCAAAGATAGTTTAACTCTACCTTTCTCCTCCTTCCCAATGTGTTTTAAACTCAACACTTTAGGTTCATTACTTTTTGCCTTCATTTATATTTCCTTTCAGGGTAATTGCAATGTAGTGGGTGGTCCTTGACCTCTGGGCTCTGTCAGAAGGGACTGGGAATGCACAATTCGGAGGGGAAGTCTGTGCCCACAGTGACTAAGGAGTTGTGTTAGCTGTGAAATAGAGCCAGAAGGCTTCAGAATGGCAGGTGACTGACATGCAGAGAGCAGGAAAGTTACAAATGTGTATCTGTTCATGGAAAAGTGTAGGGTGACTGGTCATCGGAGACTAAGCAAATACAGAGGGAGGAGTTAAGGCAGCAGACTGGAAAAGTTAGAGGGAGGAGGGAGGAAGTCAGTGGGAAGAGGGGACCAGAGTAGGTTTTAGGAGTGAGGATACTGGTGGTGAGAGCGTGGGGCTTGGAGAGCGCCAAGGGGCAGAGGAGGCGGACAGGAAGTAATAAGAGAATGAAATAAGATGAGAGGTGGTCCCTGGGAGAGGAGAGGAGAGGATACTGTGATGGGGATGGGAGGGGAGCTGAGGTCAGGGGTGGCCGCGTAGTGGGAAAGGAGGGAGAGGCAGTGACATTAGTCTTCAGCAAACCCACCAGCATTCTACCTGCCTATAGAAGTATGGCCTTGAAACAGCTCCCATGGAAAGCTAACATGTCTAGAAAAGTAATTGGATACAGAGCATCTGTCAGTTTACTGAGTCTTGGGAAAGGCAAGACCTTGATTTCCTAACTTGTGAATAGGCATTTAGTAAGGAAAATTAAGGGGCTCTCAGCCCCTTAAGTCTCAGTCAGAGGACTGGAGGCCTGGTCCTGCTCCAAAGCAAAGTAAGCCCTTTTTTTTTTTTTTTTTTTTGATCAGCTTAAAAGAATACTTTTATTTGTCAAGTGTTCCAAAAGTAGTATATAAGAGTAATGGTATTATACATTTTGCTAATAGCTAGTGGTAATTATATTAGAGAACCACCTTAATAGAATAACATGTTTTGTGCAGAGATTTCTTCTTCATTAATCAATTCATCAAAATGCAAGCGTCTTAGCCAAAGGCTTAAAATGTCCCAGCTGAAATGTTCCCGCTCTTATCTTTCCGAAAGGATGGGATAGGTTCTTGGGAAGGGGAAATGCCCCAGTTTAGGAGCTGAAATGTATTTGCTAATAACGAAGGGAAATGGCCCATTCCCCGGGCCTCTGCAGTGCCCTGGTGCGTCCTGAACTCACAGGTGCTGGGAAGGTTGCTGCCCTTGGGAGTCTCAGGATCAACTTGGTGAAAGATGGTCTGTGATGAAAGACATACCACCTTAATCTGGAACATGTACATTTGAGCTGGGAACACATTTGTCATGTAGCGACCTTCAAGTAAACAGGGTGACTGCTCCCCCAGAAATAGGATTTACATTTGTCGAGGGGGTTGGATTAGATGACCTTTCTGGTCTTGTTCAGTCAGCCTCTGCGGCTCATTTGTCTGCCTTTGAAATATGCCTGTGGCAAGGGCTTCTCAGCCCATCTTGGTGGTAGTATGAACTGAGGCAATATCTTCAAGAGGGCAACTTGGGAGTGTCTATCAATACTAAACATGCACCATTTGGGGGGCCAAGCAGTTCTACTTCTAGAAATCTCACTCACACTTAGTTGCATAGGTGCACCAACATGTACACACAAAATATATTGTAGCGATGTTTGTAATAGCAAAGCAAAAAAAAATAAGTAGGGGGAAAACCTATAGATCCATCAGTGGGCGAATTAATGAATACATCATGAATACCATTCAATAAATTACTAATCACTATTAAAAAGTACAAGATAAATCTATGAGTGTTTCTATGTAGGTGTTCTTACCTGCATGAGGGCATACATTTTTGTCTTTTTTCCTCCCAGCACTTAAAACAGTACCTGGACCATGAGAGGCAGCAGTAAAATTTTTAAGTGAGTAAAGGAACGATGAATGGGGTTTTTAAATGAGCCTACACTTGCCTATTAAAAAGGCTTAAAGAGCACTTGGTGTTTCCCAAGGCTCCTCCTAATTGGATCCTTGGTCTCTTCCAGTTGCCATTGCAGGAGATAGGAATATTTTGCACCACCCAGCCCTTTGGAGTAGATGGTTTTGTTTAGTAGTGATAAGGTTTAATCCCAAATCCGATGGCATCCCCGGGGGTGCAGAGGTGAGGCAGGGAAAGAACCACTGAAGAGCCACAGCAAACCCTGTGTCTGTTTAGAGAGTCCATGGACCTCGCTCAGGGCTCAGGCAGCTCGGCTGTGCCTGGAGACTGAATAGGACAGAAATTGCCAGCTGTCCCATTGAAAACATGTGACTTGATTCCTTGTTAGTTTTATCACAAATTCCACAGCTCAGCAAAGTTCACTCCTCAAGTGAGACAAAATATTGCAAAAGAATACGCTTGCAGTAAGCTTGATGGAGTTTTACTTTTTCATGTCAAGGAGTTTGAAGATACATTCTTAGTGAAAAGAGAGTAATTTTTAAAATGTTCTTCTCCTGAATTAATAATGTAAAAGACTAAAAACCCTGACATTAATCTAATGGTTCCCTGGACTTTGGTAGGTTGGGAAGCATGATTCCATTCCCTTTGCTATTTTAGTTCTTCACCTCATGTTTATTTTTATTTTCCATTCTGTTTATTTCAATAAAATGCCTGGGCATATACTCTTAAAGGAATTTGAAACAAACTCGCACTCCCAGTCCTTTAGAGAAGAAATCATAAAGCCTAATAAATACGACCACACCTGTTGGTTAAAGATACACATTACAGAATATAAAACTGCCACTCGTCTCCATTGCATGTCCAGGAGAGCATTTGAGGATTTGTTTCAAAAGAGGTGCTGAAAATACGAAACTCGACATCATCATAAAACTTGCTGAGATGCTGGATGCTGGATTTACAAGTACACTCCTCGTTACAGTGGAGAACTCAAGTCTTGGCAGCCGTCAGAGCCACTCAAATTCATCTGACTCTCGTACAGTCCAATTTAGAAACGTAGAAGATATAGTTTCTGATTGACAGCTATAGGGCCTGTGGGAACATGGTATTGGTGCTGTACGGCCCTTGTATTTGGGAGTACAGGATGAGAGAGATTAGCCACTTTATGTTCCATTAGCTAGATTTGCTTCCATCTCTGTAGCATCTTCATAGACCAAAGGACGGATGTAGAGAAAGGAATTGCAAATTTGGATTTCTTCATATAAATGGAACCAAAGCCAACATTTATCAGTTTATTCTATGCTAACAGTCCCTGCTTTTATGACTTTCAATCAAACACATTTTATTATTTAAATAGATTTCATTTTGAAATCCTTTCAATTTACAGAAAAACTGAGAAGATAGAGGCCCCATAGACCTCTGGCTCAGTTTCCCCTCTTATTCACATCTCAGCATGATACATTTGTTACAGTTAATAAAGCAATGCTGATACATTATTTTTAACTAAAGCCTGTAGTTTTACCTAATATTCATTTTCCATTCTAGGATCCCACTTTACATTGAGTTGTCATGTCTCCGAGGCTCCCTTTGGGCTCCTCTGAGTTTGTCCGAGTTCCCTTGCTTTTGATGACCTTGACAGTTTTGAGGAGTATGGGTTAGCTGCTTTTCAGGGTGCTCCTCTATCGTCAAAGCTTATGATTAGACTGGGCTGGTTGGTTGGAGAATTAACATCACAAAGGTAAAATGTCATTTCCTACTAATGGTGACCTTGACCACCTGTCTGAGGTGGTATTTGTCAGGTTCTCCACTCTAAAGTTACTCTTTTTATCCCCTTTCCATCCTGTATCCCCTGAAGGAAGTTACTATGGGAAGCTTACACTCAGGGTGTGGGGAGTTATGCCCCCCTCCTCGGGGGCAGAGTGTCTACATAAATTACCTGAAATTCTTCTGCGTGGGAAATTTGCCTCTTCTCCCCCATTTATTAATCAACCATTTATTTATACAAGTATGGGTGTTTATTTTGTACTTTGGGTTATAATCTAATACTACTTTATTTATTTTGTGGCTCAAATGGTTTCAGCCTTGGCCATTGGGAGCTCTTTTAGTTGGCTCCTGTGTGTCTCTGGCATACCCCCATGTGAGTGTGTGTGAGTGTGTGTGTGTGTGTGTGTGTGTGTGTGTGTGTGTGTGTGTGTGTGTGTGTGGCGGGTGGGGGTTGTTTGTTTTGTAGTAGCACTTCCTTACTTTCTAGTGCAATAAGATGCTCTAGGCTCATCTTCTACATTTCACTCCCTAATCCTTTACTTAGCTATTGGTTTTGGAAAATAGTATTAAGAAACCAATATCTGGGCGTTCAATGTGCTTATTGCTACTGGGTGTCATTTCATTCTTTTCAGCTGACAGAGTAAAGAAATATATGTGCAAATAGTAACCTGTGTATATACACATATCTATATATAACCACCTATGTATCAAGCTACACATGAGTTAATCTTGGTGAACTTTAATCTGTTACCACATGGATCTTTGTAGCCTCCTTCCTTGGCTTATCTGAAAACTCTCACTCCAAGTGTGAGAAACCTGGTCCCAACATTGGCCATTCACTTAATTGTTCCAACTCAGTGCACATGTAAAGCACCATCAGAGTTATTACCCCGCACCCAGGGAAACAGCTTTGTGGACTAAAGAGTGTTCTGTGCGTCCTTTTGCTTTTAGTCTTACAGACTCTGTTCATTTCCAAAGTTACTTAGGTCACCATCTACTCTAAACACTCTCCTCCCTGCCCCGTCCCCCACCATCTCCCTTTGGTGAGATTATTTCATAGGTTTGTAATATATTTATATCTCTTGTTATAGCCTGCATTCCTTCCTGGGATCCCCTGACCTCATAAATAGCTTTTGAAATTTGCATAGGTTAAGGTTCACTCTCTGTGCTATAAGTTCTATGGGTTTTGACAAATGCATAATGTCATTTATCTGCCATTGAAGTATAATACAGAGTAGTTTTACTGACCTAAAAATCCCCCATGGTTCACCTATCCCTGCTACCTCTTCTCCCCGAGTCAGGCCAATCACTGGTCTGTTTACTGTCTTTACAGTTCTGCCTCATACAGAGTAGTTTTACTGACCTAAAAATCCCCTGTGCTTCACCTATCCCTGCTACCTCTTCTCCCCGAGTCCTTGGCAATCACTGGTCTGTTTACTGTCTTTACAGTTCTGCCTTTTACAGAATGTCAGATAATTGGAATTACACCGTATATAGCCTTTTAAGAGTGGTTCTTCCACATCTTTTGTGGATTAAAGGTGCATTTAGTTTTATTGCTTTAATAATATTTGATTGTGTGGATCCGCTGCAGTATGTTTATTCATCATGTTTGAAGGACATCTTGGCTGCTCCCAGTTTTTGGTGGTTTCATACAGTTTGTATAAACATTTATGTGCAGGTTTTCATGTGGACCTAAGTTTTGGATCCACTGGGTAAATCAGTTCCTTTCTGACATGAAACTCAAAGAGAAATGTGGAATTCTTAATCTAAGGATGATGGGGAAGGAGAAATCACTTTCAAGTGGTTTACTGTTCTTCTGGTTTCTATTTAACTTCTTAAAATTGCCATGTTATCAACATGTATCCAATTCTCAGTCCCACCCTCCATCGTAACTATGGCAGCTGTACTAAGGTGTTCAGCATATGGCTCAGGCGGGTCGTTTTCAATAATATCAGTTAGAGAATTGGTGCCTCCAGTAATGCTGACACAACGATGTACAAAGGCGGTCCTTCCCTAACCACCCCAAGCGAAGCACAGCTGGTGAAAGAGCATCGAGTGCACATTCGCCTGAGGGGAAGCCTGTTCTGGGTTCCTACGGAGGGCCCTGAGTTCTGCCAACATTTTGAGCTCACTCATCAACGTTTCCGTTCCCTTCCCTCTAGTCCCGAGTGTTATCGTCATACCAGCACCCAGGGCCCCTCTAATACCAGCTTCTGTTGTGACTAAGGGGAGAGAGGTGCAATTCTTAACATTTGTTGAATGTGGTGTTTGCTTAATGCTGGGTCCTGGAGAGGTGAGATGTGGGGCCTCCAGATGCATCGGGGGATTTTTCTAAACCAGGGAGTTACATTGGCAAACTCACTCTCCCTTCCTATTCTGATATTCCTACTATTTCTTATAATTAGTGGTTTGTTATGGTCATATATATATATAGTTTATGAACCTTCAAAGTGTATGCCTTCAGTGTGTACTTGAGACATCCGTCCTATTCCTAGGATGTCCACAGATGTCATATTGTAAGAAAAGCTTTAAAAAAATCCTGTATGTAAGACTGACCCATGTAATCCCTGGCTGCCAGAGGCTGGAATTCCTTAAAGTTCTACTGTGAAAGTTTTCATTCCAAGTCTCCATCAGATTATGGTTTGTATTCTACATTCATAAGCTAAGTTGCCTTATTGTTAACATATATACTTACGGCTATTTAAAGGCCCCTTTACACATACATGTGCTATGAGATACATGTTTGGCTGATGCAATATCCTTGTTCTATAGGAAATTGCAACTGACTCTATTTACAGACTAAATAAGATATTAACCTACAAACAGAACATCAATCTCTAACTTCCTGTCAATGACACTATTTGACTTTTAAATAATATTGTTATAAAATATGTCATATAAAAGATCATATACAAGATAGGTGTATGTTTTAAGTAACAATAAAATCACAGTTTTCCTTATCTTACAGCCATGGTCTTCCTAAATGCACTGGGACCTAGAACAGTCCATGCCCTGCCCACAAAGGCTTCCTGACTCTCCAAGGAGACCAAGCGGTGGATAGGTACCTGGTTCTATTGATTCTTGATTCAGTGGGCTTTTCACTATTCAGCTATTAAATGCTATTATATCTTTAAAAGCACATATTTGGCCCTAGCCGGTTTGGCTCAGTGAATAGAGCATCGGCCTGCAGACCGAAGGGTCCCGGGTTCAATTCCAGTCAAGGGCTCATGCCCAGGTTGTGGGCTCTATCCCCAGTAGGAGGCATGCAGGAGGCAGCCGACCTATGATTCTCTCTCATCATGGATGTTTCTGTCTCTCTCTCTCTCCCTCTCTGAAATCAAAGGAGGCAGCACCTATGATTCTATCTCATCATGGATGTTTCTGTCTCTCTCTCTCCCCCTCTCTGAAATCAATAAAAAATATTTTTTAAAAAAGCACATATTTGACATTCATTTTGAATAATGACCAGCTTTCAAGTCAAAATGGATACCTGATGATTATTACCTGCATTCACTCTCTATTACTTTTCAACTGATATTTTTAAAATTTATCTTTATTGTTGAAAGTATTAACAGATGTCCTCTTTTTTCCCCGCAATTGACCCTCTCTACCCCTCCCCAGGCCTTCCCCACACTATTGTCTGGGCATGGGCAACGCAAATAAGTTCATTGGTTAATCTCTATCCAGAAACAGCCCAAGTGCCCATCAGTAGATGAATGGATTAAAAAGCTGTGGTACATTTACACCATGGAATACTATGCAGCTATAAAAAATTATATGTTACCCTTTGAGATAGCCTGGATAGACCTGGAGAGTTTTATCTAAGCAAAATAAGCCAGTCAGAGGAAGACAAATATTACATGATCTCACTCATATGTGGAATCTAATTAACAAAATAAACTGATGAACATCAACGGATATTTTTCTAGACCCTGAAAAGGGCAAAGGCCCAAAGATTTCAATCTCACTGGAAATGAGGAAATAGAAGTGATTTCTAAATCCTGGATATTATGACCCCATGGCTTTTAAATAAAGATATAGTCTAACAAAGTGCTACTTAGAATCCCCTACATCCTGGTGCCACTCAAAGTGGTCCATGGGCCAGGAGCATCAGTGTCACCTGGGAGCTTGTAAGAAATTCATAATCTTTGGCTCTGCATGATCCCCCGACTCACATTTAGGGAACAGAAAATCATTTTTCCAAATGATAGCGTCTCATGAGAAGTAAGAGCAGGGTTTTCTAGAATGGTTTTACCTCTTAACATACTGTTTCTTATATACACACAATTAATGTATCCCTTAAAGAGAGTAGTCAGTCTCTATATCTTTATCACCTTCCTACTTAGCGGCCTGAAGCTGCCCTAAGATAAATGCCTAAGAGTAGAAGTTAATCATCTCTCTCATCTCTGCAGGGCTGGAGCTGAGCGATCAGTTAATGTATCCCTTAAAGAGAGTAATCAGTCTCTATATCTTTATCACCCTCCTACTTAGTGGCCTGAAGCTGCCTAAGATAAATGCCTAAGAGTAGAAGTTAATTATCTCTCTCATCTCTGCAGGGCTGGAGCTGAGCGATCAGTAGCTGATGAAACTGCCATTCACATCCAATGAGCTCGAGTCAACTTCATTCAGTGTCACTGTTGAATGACAATTTGGAGGACCTGGTGATAAAACAAGTAAATATATAGAGTCAGCAGTATGAGTCTTAGAAATGAAATGCTATCCAGTGTAACAGAAAATATGAATCTCTAAAATGAATTCCTGTGTCTGCATTTTTGATCGCCAATCACATATCAGAACCTGAGCTGTAAATCGTGAGTTTGATGAACAACGGCCTGTCAGCAGGTCGAGGTGAAGTAATCATCGAAGCACATTTCCATATATTTTAAATACACTTTGAACGAGATGCGACAGCAGCATAAACAAAGAAACTCTGATCTCCCTGTCCCAGGGTCTCTCCGCCTCTGCTCTGACAAAGTGATTCTTTGATGCGTGAGGACACACGTGTGTTGCAGCGTGTCCAGCAGCATCCCCGGCCTTTCCCCACTAGACACCTGTGGCACCTCCCCTCCCAGAGGCGTAACCACCAAAAAGGTCCCAGATGTTGCCACCTGTCTCCTGGGCGGCAAATTGCATTCAGCCCAGGTAAACAGTCACCCGGAAGGCAAGTCTGCTCCTTGGCAGGTCTGCCTAGGTCACAGCCACAGCGTATCAGACAGTGAGGCTTCGGCACGGTGGCTGGGAATATCCAGGAAGTTGACTTTTGAGGATGCAGTCGCTCAGCTGTTAGGCTTGGTGTCTGATGACATCAGCATTCCTGGATGTTCTGTTCTACCGTTGACGGGTAGTTATGGTTTGTCTAACAGCTTCTTACAGATCTATGGGAGCCTTTACTGCCTTGGGAATTGGGAGGTCCTGGGAGACACGGTCCTGCGCCAGGCCAGTCTACAGCAGGCAGGTAGAGTGGAAAGCTCATTTAGAATAAGGATTGATTTCAATTCTAACTCAACACCAGCCTCCTCCCGCTGTGAGGCAAGGCCCTCCGTCAGGGGCACAGCAGGAGGAGGCCAGTGTTGGATTAGAATTGGAATCAATCATTATTCTAAAATCCTCCCCACTCTAAGATTCTACTTCCCATCCAAATATCCTCTCTTCCGAACAGCTGTAGGGATGACTGATAATAGGAATAACCCCCCCCCACCCCCCCCCCCCCCACAAAGGGCCTCTGAGAACTTTGCCCTCTATCAAGGCTGCTGAGGCCCTTGGAGTTCACTCAAGCACCAATCACACAGTTTCTCCTGTTGTCTTCTCACCAGCTCAGAGTTTTCTGCATGAGAGAGATAATGGCTGAGCTTAAGTTTTCTTCTTAGACATTAGTTGAATCACAAAAGTCATCCCTCTAGTCCCTTTGTGCCAGCACAGGCCCCTGCAATTCTCCCAAGTTCACAGCCATGCCACACCTTACTTCATTTTCCCACCTCCGGCTTCTGCTCCTTGCCTGCCATCTGCCCAAGACCCAACTTGGTTTTAATTTGCCGACTGTTCTCCCTTCGACATCCCACCCCCACTCCTTCCCAAGCTATGCGTGTGGGAGGGGACCCCGTGACCACCACTGCCCCTCCTCTCACCCTCAAGTGTAGCTGAGTCTCCTGGTGATCCAGCTCTGAGCATGACGTCATTGTCCGCCTTCCCAGAACCCTGTGCCCAAGAATGGGGACTGCTCCTAACTGCTTCTCACTCTCACTGCTCTTACTATCGTCTCTCCTTAATCTCATGGCTTTCATCATTTGCTTGAAAATAGAGTAAAATAGATTTGCATTATTTGATGATTCCATATTTGCTAATTTGCCTAACTGCTAAAATGTATTTGTGGCCCCAAGTCAGTACTCATGAACTTTTGTGGTCATTCATGGACATGCTCAGGGTGGAGAAAAATTTGAGTCATCAAACTTTCACGTCCCCAGTGGAGGGAGGGCAAGGTGGCCCTCTGCCTTCTTGGTTCAACTCATACTATAAACTAGTGTCTTACCCTGCTCTATTGGGACCACTTTCTTTTGTATTTTTGTTGGCGAATATATTGTTTCAAATGGTCCCCAAGAGTAATGGTAACGTCCTGTGTAGTGTTCCAAAGTGCAAGAAGGCTGTGGTATGTTTGCGGAGAAACCGTGTGTTAGATAAGCTTTGTTCAGGCCCAAGTTAAAGTCCTGTGGTTTATGAGTTCAATATTAATTAACCAACAGTACATATTAAATAAGGTATCTCTAAACAGAATCACACATAAAACAAGGTTATGTACTGATCGGCTGATAAAAATGTGTGGCCAGAGGCTCTCAGGAGCCAAACCCTGTGTTTTCCCTGGGAGCACTCATTCAGTGTGCACGACTTCATGTCCACAGCAGCGCACTTACTGTGCATAACTGCCATTGATACTGAGAATCACCATATATACGCATGCGCTCTCTTGAAAAATATACAAAAACAAACGAAGAAAAAAAAAGGCAACACTAATTATTCCAGAGAGCAAAACTAGGCAGTTGAGGGATGGAGTGGGAGGAGACTTTTTACTGAAAGGCCTTTTGTGTTTGGTGCCATACAATCATACTCATCGAAAATTAAATTGAAATTTTTAAAAAGCAACTAATACAATGAAAAATACAGTTTCATCATGTTTCTCTTCAATTTCAGGGAAACAAAACAACTCCTACTAAAAATCCAGATGACTCCCAGCTCCCTACCCGGTCCTTAAGGCTCTGCACAAGCTATTCCCACGCTCTGCTCCCTTCCCACCCCCACCACCCATGAACAATTCAGGCTGTCCATTCAGGCTACTCATTGCTCCTGCAAATTGCTCACTCCAAGTTTCTCATCAGAAACACTCCTCTCCCGTCTACCGAGCAATATTCTGCTCTTCCTTCAATGTCCTGACCACTGCCTCAAAAAAAATCTTTTTCTTCTCCTTGTTGAAACTCCTGAGAGTTCACTGTCATCTGCTGTGTCCCTCCTGATTTTGTTGATGGCTTTTAAGTTTCAAGTCTCCCCAAATCCATTACAAGTTCTTGAGGATGGCATTGGGGTGTTATCTTTGAACTCCTTCAGTGCCTTGCATTTAATAGACTCATAATAATATTGATTGCTTGATTGATTGATTGTCCTTTACCATTCAGTACCAAATATATTTTTATCTAAGTCTTTATTCCTAATGAAATTCCTATTCAATTATGTAAACTTAAAGCAACCTGGGTGATTACATTTTGGGAACAGCATGAAGATTTTGTTTAGAGGCCTGGGAAAGATTGCAATTGCTCTGCACAATGAGTGGAAGTAGGATTATTTCATCTGTGAGGAGGGAATCTAGAAACCAGACTTTTATCTCAAACATCTAGCAGACCAGAAGGGCTCTGAGTATAGTCTTGTTGAGTTCACACTGTGCTAGGCACTGTCTGGGCCTAACACACCTCACTTTATTACATCAGCCTGTCTGGTGGGTGTAATGAGGCCCGTTTCACAGGACAAACAGAAACCTAGCTACTAATCCAAGCATCAGGTAGCTGGTCAACTCCAGAACTGAGATCAGGACGTGGGTCTGAGTGTCCCCCGCATTGGGCTGCCCTCGAGCAGAGCAAACAACAGAGGAACAAACGTAGGAGAAAATTTTTTTTTTTGCGGTAATTTCACAGCCTTGTGCTCTGGGTAAAACACAAGGCAAAGTGTTTAGAGATGGCCCCAGGCAAAGCTTCTCCAACTGCGATGCAGCTCTAAAGGGGGAAGTAGACCGAAGGACCTTGCCCTTCTTCAAAGCCCAAGTATCAGTGGCAACGGTTCTCAATCCCACTGGACAGCAGACTCCCTGGGGATCTTTATAAATACAGATGGGGCCCAGCCCGTGTTGCTCAGTGGTTCGATTCCCAGTCGGGGCACATGCCCGGGTTGCAGGCTCGATCCCCAGAACCAATGATTCTCATCATTGATGTCTCGATCTCTCTCTTCCTCTCTCTGAAATCAATAAAAAACATATTTGGGAAAATACAGATGGGGAGGGCATTCTGGCCTAATTAATCTGAATGGAACTCAGATACCAGAACTTTTATAAAGTTCTCCAGATGATTCTAATGTCCGTCAGGGTTGGCCACTGAAGTAGAACGATAGGGAGGTACAAGGACCAGGCGATTTCTCTGGTTTAGTGGTTTTAAATCTGGTCCCCAGAGCAGCAGCATGAGCATCACCTGGGAACACGTTAGAAATGCACATTCACTCCCTAGCTGATGTGGCTCAGTGGCTAGAGCATGGCCTGGGGACTGAAGGGTCCCAGGTTGGATTCCGGTCAGGGGCACATGCCCAGGTTACGGGCTCAGTCCTCAGTGGGGGGAGTGCAGGAGGCAGTCAATCAATGATTCTTTCTCATCATTGATGTTTCTCTCTCTCTCTCTCGCTCTCTCTCTCTCTCTCTTTCTCCCCCCTTCCTCTCTGCAATCAATAAAAACATATTTTTAAAAATGCACATTCGCTTTCACCCACTGAATCAGAAACGGGGTGGGGCCCAGCAACCGTGCTCTAAACCTTGCAGGTGATTCTGATGTGTGGTGCGGTGTGAGAATCACTGTTCTTCCAACAGGCGATTCACCAAAAAGGAAATACAAGTAGTCAATAAACATATGAAAAGATATTCAACCCCACAAGTAGGAAACCAGCAATGAAAATAACAGGGAGATAGACATATGTCTCTTTCAGATTGATAGAAATTTAAAAGATTGATAATACCCATGTGGCAGTAGGAGAGAAGAAACAGATACTCTCACATATGACTAGTGAAAATTTAAAATGTAAAATATGCCTATCTCATGACCCAGACATTTCCCTCTCGGCCTCTCTCCTAGAGAAATAACTCGTGCCCGTGCATAAACAGGCACACAAAGGTCCTTGTGCTGCTCCGAGTCCTGGGAGAGACTGGAGACGACCTGTGTTCCTCAGGAGAGGGACACTAAGGACCCTGAGCGCAGCCTGACGACGGGCACAGCGGCAGGTGAAACGGATGCGGGGACGTGGACACGGCGCTCGCTCTCCCTGAGGCACTGGGATGCGGAGGCAAGTAGCAGAAATATGTAAGTGGTGCCATGTGCATTAAGCAAAACACAGCCAGATGCTCTAAATTTTCTCTGTGAGTGCGTAATTATGAAGATGAATAAAAAATTGGAACAATTATTACCTCTGCCGGGGTTCTTTCAGGGGAACAGATCGAGTGGAAGTATGAACGAGACTTCAGACCTATCTATAATTTTAAATTTTCTTATAAGATTTATGTATTTCTTGAGCAATGAAAGACAGTTTTTGAGAGTGAAAACCATATCTAGGGAAATAATATACTAATTTTGATAGTTCTTAGTCTTTTTTTTTTTTTGTCATGACCCCTGAGAATCTGATGAAAGTTTTCCTCCCCCACAAAGTTCCATAAAGGCACGAAAATTTTTGTCCAATCTCAGGGAATTTCTATGTAACCCGAAGCCCTCCCACAGACCCCTTAGGGCTCCGGGCCGGCCTGGTTTCTGAGGATCCCAAATGGCCTTGCTTTCCCTCCCTGGGCTCCATGACCCCTTCACCGAGCGTGTCCCCGAGGAGTCATAATGTCTGAGAGCTATTTTTATGAGCGTCAGCAGCTCCTCTCGGCAGATTACGTTTCCCCAGAAGGTAGATTTTCGCTGACACCTTAATACTTGGAGGGAGCGATGATCCTTGAGGAGTGAGTGAATGTGGCATGTGATTGCCGAGCTGCAAACAGAAGTGATCTGTGTCGCGACGGCTTCGCCTGTCACCTGGCCTCGGACATCAGCTTCTCTTTCAGTTCTGCAGTGTCATCCCCCACTTGCTCACAGACCCGCCCCAGCGTGTCCACTCGGCTTTTAAGAATAGATATTTTTTCTTTTATGTTTTTAAAGAAGAAAGGGATAAGAAAAGGGTATCTTTTCCCTCCCAAAATGCTAATCAGTGTTCCTTCTGATACTCCAAAATGGTCTAGAAGGAAGGTTTTTATTTGTCCTTATTTAGTTTACCCTAAACGGTCTTAAATGGCAGTCAGTCCTCATGGAAGGGAAGCTCCATGGTAACCTACTTCTCATTAAGTCCCCGAGCTGCCCGTGGACTTCAGATCCTTATGGACAAGTCTGATCTTCATGTGCTCTGCGTGCCTTTACCATGAACTCTGCCGCTCGGGCTCCGGGAAGCACTTCCGACCAGCTCCCTGTGCCCTCCCAGCTCCCACGGTCCTCACACCTTGGTGGGGCGGGGAGAACCCTGCCTGGGGAAGTTAGCTGTGAGTGGATTTTTTCATCCTTTCTCTAGCTTCCTACTGATTTAGTTACATTGTAAGTAGGAAACGAGATGTCTGAATACTGTATGGCATCTTCTACAAAACATGGGTGGTTATCCTTTAAAACAACGACAACAAACTATGGGTGTTGTTCAGTGGGGATGCACCTGAATGTTCTTGATTCTTTCTCCTCATGAAGACTGTTTTCTGCAGCTGGATGTGAAGCCTCTCCGTGGGCGAGTCCAGCCTGTCCTTTAGACGGACTGTGTGCTTCCATGAACTTGGGGCTGCCACTCCAAAAGCCCCTTCCAGCTCTGAGTTTTGCTCATGCTCTTTTGACTCGCCCTCATATGGCCCAGCCACATCGCTGGTCATTGCTCATCATGACCCAGATCCCAATCTCCATTTCTT
Organism: Myotis brandtii; assembly: GCF_000412655.1. Taxonomy (NCBI): domain Eukaryota; kingdom Metazoa; phylum Chordata; class Mammalia; order Chiroptera; family Vespertilionidae; genus Myotis; species Myotis brandtii. The sequence goes on from NW_005370145.1 coordinate 3,020,343, forward strand.
TAGGTAGCGTTTGCTGATTAACCCAGTCGACCATACTCATTCCCTCTTGAGTTTATAGGAAACTTTCTCTCATCTACTCATAAGGTGCTTCTCTGTGGAATGTTGTATCATACCTGCTTTCAGCAAATGTATGTGAGCACGTACTGTACGCCAGGTGCTCTTCAGGTTCTGGAGATACACACAAGATTGTTCCCATGGAGCTTATACTCACACTAGAGGCCCGGTGCTCAAAATTTGTGTGTGTGTGTGGGGGGGGGGGGGGGGAGGGTGTCCCTCAGCCCAGCCTGTACCCTCTCCAATCTGGGACCCCTCGGGAGATGTCTGGCTGGAGATGTTTAGGTCTGTGGGATCAGGCCTAAACCGGCAGTCAGACATCCCTCTCACAATCCAGGACTGCTGGCTCCCAACCACTCGCCTGCCTGCTAGCTTGATCGCCCCCTAACCACTCACCTGCCAGCCTGATCAACGCCTAACTACCCCCCCCCCCCCCCCCCCCCCATCCACAAAAAAAAATTCTTCACCTGAAACAGAATGAATGAGTACACAGATACATGCAATAATTTCAAAGAGTGAAAAAAATGAGGCAAGGTGATGTGATAAAGTGACTGAGGAGGAGAGGACTAACATTAAGTAAGATGCTCAGGGAAGGTTTCTGTGAGGAGAAAGCATTAGAATTGAAATCTGTATGATGGGAGGTACTAGCCAGGCACAAATAGAAAAAGAGCACTAGGCAGAAGGAACAGCAAATGCGAAGGCCCTGAAGCATGGCATATGGGTTATCATAGGTTTCCTCTTAAAAAAGCATTCTTAAAAGATGGCTATATTTTCCCCACAGCATTAGCACATTATAAGAGATTTATGCCTATCTGCTTCCCATGACTAGTCCATTAACTGGCACATACTAGACACTAAAATTGATGAATGAATGGAGGGATGCTCATTGAGTAACTGAATGACTTGTCTCTGGTCTGATAGCAATTTTGCAGGAGAGCCAGAATGGACAAAAGAACTCCTTCATTTCCTAAATGTTAGTCTGTGCTGACCCAGCACCCTTCCAATCTCTGTTACCCTCCATTCAGTGAAGTAAGAAAAGCACACTCATTCCTTTTTGAAGTAACATTATATACAAGAGTGAGACCTCATATATGAAATGTTTGAAACTTTTGGAAGCTACTCAATAAATTCAGGCAATTCCTAGTGCGTGGCTCAGCAGGGGCGAGCCAGAGTCACTGTACATTAAATTCCACCCGAGCAGCCGTGGGAATGCAGTCTGGCCAGTCCCTGCCCTCACCACTGCAGGATTGCAGAGCTGGCACCTCTTTCAAGCTTTAGGAATGTGGATAAAGCATTCCGTGGAGTTAGCAGGATGCTGTTTTACCTTCCCTGCTGCTGAGTTTATTGTTGGAGGAATAATCCAGGGCCCCTGCCTGGCCCTTCTTTTGCATTCTCTCATGGAGTAGATGGTGCCACAATCATTCAAAGTAATCCTTGGTGGAGTGGTGTTTGTAGTGTATCAAGGAGACTGCCCATTCATAGAAGCAATAATGTGGCAAGATCACTATAGAATAGAGAGTACAATCAAAAGCTTTGTTAAAATAATGAGCCTCCATAAAACCTTCGTCTCAGACAACAAGAGTTGAAACTACGGGCCTACTTCAGCTTTCGGTGGAACTCTAAGAAACATAAACTACTCTAAGCATTTAAAAATCATTTTTTATAAGAGTTTAGTTTATTTGAGCCAAACTGATGACATATGTCGGGGAGTAAGATCCCGAATGCTTTTACTCTAAACTTTGTGAAATTTATTATGAAAGTGTTCTATTTCTTTCGGATATCCCTATGGAGGATTAAAATAGTAGAGATAGTGGCCACTCGTTCAACTAGGAAACCGATGAAGCACCCTGATGATCTTTTCCCGGTGAAACCAAGATGTAATGGCTCACCCTAGCAAAGGGTCAGGTTTTTCTAAGCAATAAAAAGTGGGTGCTTTAGGAGTGACACTTCCTAGGAAGAGTGCTCAGCCTGTTTCCAAGCCCACTCTGCTGCTGCTCCCACTGCTGATGGCATTCCAGGCTTGAGCTGGATGCACAGAGACCATCCCTACCCTAACGACCTGCCATGTGATTCAGGAGCCAAGCTAAACCCATAGCAATAGGTAACATAAGCTGAGTATTTCTTAGCACACAACCTAGTTGTTCTCACCACTCAACTTGAAATATCAAGTCTAACCGTGACCTAGTACAGTAGCCAGAGTTTAATATCGTGTGCATAGTAATAGTATAGAGGTGATCAGGGTGGGAAGAAGAGACAGAGGATGAAATGGCAGGGCCCAAACCTCCTGGCTTAGCCCCATTCACCAGCTCACAGTTACTCTCTGAGAGGGCAATGCCTAGGGTACAGTTTGAGCTTAGACACTGACACATATCAACGCTGGACCTAATCATTCAACACACCCTTTGCCCTTTGAATTTGGGGCCAGTTTGGCAGCTGAACTCCCTAAGTAATCCCTGCTGCACAAGTTCAAAACACTGTCCAGCCTCTGACATCAGAAGGCCTCTGCCCTCCCAGAACCCATAGTCCAGGTGGCTTCTAGGCCAGGCAACCAATGTGCCTTGGTGTCAGCACACTCAGTGGTCTCTCTGATCCATGTAGAACCCAGTTTGGAACAAATTGGAAAGACCCACCTAGCAGCACAAGGGCACATCATGAGTTAGTTTCTACTTATTTCCAAAAGAGGCAATGTCCCCGCTTTCTCAGGAGGTCCCAGGAAGGAATGTCTGACTCTTAGAAGTCAATAGATGTGGAAAGTCTCTTTGCATGCTTCTGAATAAAGTATCTTCCCTTAGACTTATCATCAAATAAGTCCCGTTTCCAGAACATTCTTTCCATCTGGAACTATTTTTCATAAGAACAAAATTCACAGCTATGAGGACACAAACTACAGCCAAGGGCTTGCTCTCTGGTTCTAATTTAGCTTTTGCTTTTAATTCTTTTATTATTCAGGTAATGTGACTTTGAGTCAATAATTTTGAGCCTTAAGATCTGCAAGTACAGCCGAAACCGGTTTGGCTCAGTGGATAGAGCCCAATACTTTTGAGCCTTAGGATCTGCAAATACAAATGCAAAATAATAATCTCTAAAGTCCTAGTTATACTTACCAATTAAACTCACTTTATGCATTCACTCATACAGCAGATACTCTGAGCACCCAGTATGCATTTAGTACAATAGCACTTGTACTTACCATAGAGATGAGTAAGATAAGGCAAGAGATGGACAACTGTTATCTCCCAGAGTCTAGGGAGAAGGACAGACATGAACATAAATGATAAAGAGCAATGTGCTAGGGGCTAGATTTGACAGTCTAAAGCAGGGGTGGGCAAACTTTTTGACTCGAGGGCCACAATGGGTTCTTAAACTGGACCAGAGGGCCGGAACAAAAGCATGGATGGAGTGTTTGTGTGAACTAATATAAATTCAAAGTAAACATCATTACATAAAAGGGTACGGTCTTTTTTTTTAGTTTTATTCATTTCAAACGGGCCGGATCCGGCCCACAGGCCGTAGTTTGCCCGGGGCTGGTCTAAAGCAATGTGGTGAAAACACAGTGGGGAGAGGAACAGTAATTCTTGCAAGACTAGGGAAGGCTTCTCTGATGAGGGGACAACATTGGAAATTATTCTTGAAAGGGACCTCTGCCAGACAGAGAACAGAAAAAGCACATTCCCAGCATGTGGAACCACATGAGCAGCATATACCAAGTGGAGATAGAGGAAAGCTTGGTGAGTCTGGAGAAAAGTACATTGTCCAGGGTGGCTGTTGTATGGGGTGTGGCAGGGAGAGTGAGTACAGAATAATAATCTGGTGGGCTACGCAGAGGTGAAGGACAAAGGGTCTGCAATTGTTCCAGTTCTTGACACTTTGAAACAGACATACCACCTGCAAAACCCAGTGGGCCCTCCTGCTCATCCTTTTGCCTGTTCTATTATTGAGACCCAGAGATCAGGATTGAGGTGGTAAAAGTGTGAGTTTTTTTTCTTGGCTCCAAAACCTACTATAATTAAGATTTTAGAAAACTATTAACTCTCCCTAAACCTCGGTTTCCTTATTTGTGAACTAGATAGGGGTAGCAACGTCTTAGCCAGGAAGATAGGAACAAATAAGAGAATATGTTACACACTCAACGAACGTTGACTGGCATACAGTGAGTAGTCAACAAATGTTGAGTTCATAATACATGATTATTAATAAGATCTTATGAATAACTGAAGAATAATATGACTGATAATAATGATTCCTTTGTCAGGGTCAGGTAGGTCAATGGAGGTCAGGTGACCCCATCACTGGGTCTCTGAAAACAGCCTTGATGGGATTTACAGCTTTGACCCCATCACTCAGCCAGACTTGTAACGTCAGAAGGATGAGCCCAGCAGGCTCATTCTGTCCTCAGATTTCTTTCCCCACGGGGATTAAGGAGGGGGAGTCCAAGCCTTGGATTATGAAGACATTCTTGCATCTCCCTGTGTAAAATGATAATGCCAACGGTTCCTGGCACCAAGCAAGGGAATGTGTCCCCTGCCCAAGGCTCCTTGTCCCCACATGATTACTTGGTGCCTGCTGCTATTAGACCTTGGGGACTGTCTTTAAAGTCCTTGCTTCTTTCTTCCTTTGTCTTTGAGTGTTTAATAGCTAAGTGTACAAATGGGTACAGGGTGTGTTTCTACTTCCTGGCAGTAATTGTTGTCTTTAAATTTTTTAATAGACTTTATTTAGAGAAGCTTTAGGTTCACAGAAAAATTAAACAGAAAGCACAGATAGTTCTCATATACATACCACCCCCCACATACAAACACAGCCTCCCCACTATCAACATTCCCCACCAAAGTGGTACATTTGTTACATCAATGAACCTACACTGACCCATCATCATCACTCAAATTCTATAGTTTACCTTTGTGTTCTCTCCTAGTGTTGTACCTTCTATGGGAGTTGTTGGCTTTTTACATCAGCAATTGTCCTGGGGAAGCCTATCCAAATAATGTGGGACAAGGCTGGTGATGCTAGCCTGTTTCCAAATAACCTGTTTTAGAGAAGAGTAATTAAGATTGACTAGAAGAGAGAGAGAGAGAGAGAGAGAGAGAGAGAGA
>NW_005370145.1:3025924-3027770 GCF_000412655.1 Myotis brandtii
AGGAAAGAAAGAAAGAAAGAAAGAAAGAAAGAAAGAAAGAAAGAAAGAAAGAAAGAAAGAAAGAAAGAAAGAAAGAAAGAAAGAGAGAGAAAAGAGAAAGGGCCATCAGCTCAGCCAGCAGGCAAGTCCCACCCCCAATTCCTTCACAGGTAGAGGTTAGTGATAATTCTTGCCGAAAATGGCCAGACTCTTCTCTTTCCTAAATCTGCTGCTACCATCCTACACATTTTTCTGGGCCTTCCTCTTCTTGGAGAGATAAGTCTGACTTTGAATCTTTTTCTTTGCAGTTTTTCCCCCCACACATCCTCCAGGGCTCTATAATGGGGCCCTCAAACTATGAAAGGAAAAAGTCTTATTTTAAAATATATGTCTCAGAAAGGGCCTGGGCAATTTTTTTAAGCACCTAAGATAGGATTTTAATTGCTCTTGCAAAATTCTTGTAAGGAAATCTAAGTCAGCCTCCTGCTTTGACAGATGAGGCCTTGTGGGAGGTTGGCTGTCCCAGGAGCCCCGGAAAACACTGAGATGTCCTTCCAAACAGGGACACAAACAGCTGAAGAGCTCCAGTTACTTAAGAGGTGAGTGACATGGACACTTTGCCAGTTGGAGAAAGGAAAGGAGTGGGGCAAGGGAGGTGGTGGAGAGAAGGACAGAGGAGGAAGGACAGTGACAAGAGGGTGGGGGAGTGAAGAAGGAGTGAAGCAGGACGCAATGGGCCACAGCTGTCAAGCAGCCTGGCGGGATGGAACGGGAGCATCCTGTCCCTGACCATGATCCCTGCTGACCTTGGGGGACAAGGGGGACACCCTTCCTTGAACCTCAGAGTACGGTTGGTAATTTACCAACCCAAATTACACTCGCCTGAAATGGAGCCATCTGTCTGACTCCCCCAGGATCAGTAGGGTGGTCCTCTCAGAGCAAACTACCATTGTAAAGGAAGCCAGCCATCTGCATCTGGCAAGTGGCATTTGTCCTAAAACTTTGATTCAGGATTAAATATATATGAAGTGCTCTTAAACAGTGAATGAAAATGCACAGCCATTTAAATGTTTTTATTTCACCTTGCTTTTGCTCATTTGCATTCTCTGTATTTTTCTAAAATGATTATGGATTACTTTGATAATAATAAAAATAACTTATTTTCAATTCTAAAAATTAAAGTGGTTTGAAAAACTTCACAAAACAATATTTTAAAGAGAAAGGGGTGAAGGGATATGTATCAAATTGTTAATCTTGGTTAATTTGTGGGATGGAGGTGTCATTGGAACAAGAGAGGGAGCTTAAATTAAGAAAAAAAAAATTTGCCATGTGTTTTTAAATAGCAAAGTTGTTTCATTAAGTGAGACACTTTTAACTCACTATTATTTAAATTGTATAAAATTTTAATTGACCGTTATTTTCTTAACTTTTTAGCAATCCTTTCTGCCAGTTTTACATATGTCAGTCACCTGTCAAAAGTTGAGTTTTGCATTTGTTCCTCAGTATGGAACAAATACTGGTGATGCTAGCCTGTTTTAGAGAAGGAAGGAAGGAAGGAAGGAAGGAAGGAAGGAAGGAAGGAAGGAAGGAAGGAAGGAAGGAAGTAAGGAAGGAAGGAAGGAAGGAAGGAAGGAAGGAAGGAAGGAAGGGATTATGAATAACTGAAGAATAATATTTGTACAAACCCTGGTGTGCAAAAATTTGTGCACTCGGGGGGGAGGGGGGTCCCTCAGCCCGGCCTGTGCCCTCTCGCAGTCTGGGACCCCTCAGGGGATGACCACCTGCTGGCTTAGGCCCACTCCCCGGGGGATTGGGCCTAAGATGGCAATCAGACATCCCTCTGGCAGCCCGGCAGCCCTCGGGGGAT
>NW_005370145.1:3028899-3039263 GCF_000412655.1 Myotis brandtii
GGCTGAAACTGGCTCTCTGACATCCCCCAAGGGGTCCCAGATTGTGAGAGGGCACAGGCCAGGCAGAGGGACCCCATCAGGGCCAGGGAGGGATGCGGGAGGTTGGCCAGCCAGGGAGGGACTGTGAGAGGGCTCCACGGCATGTCCAGCCCATTTCACTCAGTCCCGATCAGCCGGACCCCAGCAGCAAGCTAACCCACCAGTCAGAGCGTCTGTCTCCTGGTGGTCAGTGCACGTCATAGCGAGAGATTGAGCAGCCTTAGCATATCATTAGCATATTACGCTTTGGTTGGTTGAATGGCCGACCGGAAACTTAGCATATTAGGCTTTTATTATATAGGATATTTTTTTTATTTTTCAATTACAGTTAACATACAATATTATATTAGCTTCAGGTGTAGAACTCAGTAACTAGAAATTATAGAAACTACCAAGTGATCATCCAAAGAAATCCAGCACCCATCTGACACCATACATAATTATTACAACACTAGAGGCTCAATGCATGAAAATCGTGCAAGGGGCTCGGCCCTCACAGCCCCAGCTGCCTCAGCCCTTGCAGCCCTGGCTTCATCCAGAAGGTCGCCTGGATGGTTGTTCTGCTGTTCAGTCTAATTAGCATATTAGCTCTTTATTATATAGGATTATTGACTATATTCCCTATGTTGTACCCTACATTCCTGTGACTATTCTGTAACTACCAATTGGTATGTCTTAGTTTCTTCATCCCCTCAATCCTCCACCCCCTCCCATGTGGCAACCATCAAAATGTTCTCTGTATCAATGAGTCTATTTCTGTTTTGCTGTTTATTTATTTTGTGTTTTAGATTCAATTGTTGATAGATATGTATTTATTGCCATTTTATTATTCATATTTTTATCTTTTTTTCTTCTTTTTCTTAAAGAAGACCCTTTAACATTTACTGTAATATTGGTTTGGTGGTGATGAATTCCTTTAACTTTTTCTTGTCTGGGAAGCTCTTTATCAGTCCTTTGATTCTTAATGATAGCTTTTCTGGATAGAGTAATTTTGGCTGTAGGTCCTTGCTTTTCATTACTTTGAATATTTCATGCCAATCCTTTCTGGCCTGCAAAGTTTCTGTTGAGAAATCATCTGACAGTCTTATGGGAGCTCCCTTGTAGGTAACTAACTGCTTTTCTTTTGTTGCTTTTAACATTCTCTCTCTTGCATTTTAATTATGATGTGTTTTGGTGTGGGCCTCTTTGGGTTCATCTTGTTTGGAACTCTCTGTGCTTCCTGAACTTGTATGTGTATTTTCTTCACTAAAAGTTTTCCATCATTATTGTTTTACAGAGGTTCTCAATTCCTTGCCCTCTCTCTTCTCCTTCTGGCACCTCCATGATGCAAATGTTGGTACACTTGACGTTGTTCCAGAGACTCCTTATACTATCCTCATTTTTTTCTTTTTGCTGTTCTAATTGGGTGTTTTTTTTATCTTTCAAATCTATGATTTGATTTTCAGCTTCATCTACTCCACTATTGATTCTCTGTAATGTAGTCTTTGTTTTAGTTAATGTAGTCTTTATTTTTAACTGGTTCTTTTTTATGTTTTCTATCTCTATGTTAAATTTCTCACTAAGTTCATCTACTCTTCCCCTAAGTTAATTGAGCATCCTTATAACCAGTATTTTGAACTCTGCATCTAGGAGATTGCTTGTCTCCATTTTATTTAGTTCTTTTTCTGGAGTTTTGTTCTCGTCTTTCATTTAGGATATGTTTCTTTGTCTCCTCATTTTGGGTGTCTCCCTGTACTTGTTTCTATGTATTAAGTAGAACTTCTACATCTCCAATACTTGGCAGAGTGGCCTAATGTAGTAGGTGTTCTGTAGTGTCCAGTGGCACAGCCTCACCATTCACCCAAGCTGGATACTCCAGGTGCACACCCCCTCCCCCCCATCATGTGGGCCGTGTATAGCCTCCTGTTGTAGTTGAGACTTGATTGCTGTTGGCACATCAATGGGAAGGATTTACCCCCAAGCCATTTGGCTGGAAGGACTGGCTGCAACCACCGTGGAAGATTAGCCATGCAGGAGCCCAGTCCCTGGAGCAAGACTCACTTCAGTGGGGCTCTGGTGCCCACTGAATCTGATCCTTGAGTGTGCCACTTGTGGAGCTGATTAGGTGATGTTTCAGCATGGTCTGAAACTGTCTACCTGGTGCACTGGTTCTGGGGTCTCCCAGGAGGTGCAGACCAAGGTCAGCTACTACCTGTGTTCTATCTGACATGAGATACAAAGTGATCTGCAGATGGCTGTGACTTGTGCTGGGCTTGGAGGTACCTAGGAGAGGCTAAATTGTGAACCAAGACTAGCTGCTGCTAGTGCCAGGCCTAGGACCATTTAGTGAGAGCTACATGGCACACCAAGGCCAGATGCTGCTTGTTTGAGAGATTTTAGGAAAGTCTGAAGCATGAGCCAAGACATGCCATTCATATTAAAAAGCTACTGGAAACAGCTTACATGGCCCCATAAGTTGTGTGGGGCAGGGTCTCAGAGACTCACCAGATTGATGGAGGTTCAGATATTGTGCCTGCCTGCAGGTGCTGTGGGGGAAGGTTCAGAAAAGGAACAATGGCCTCTGCCAGCACTTCTGTAGGCTCATTGGCCTTTTCTGGGTTTTGCCAGTTACTACACAGTGTGTGGTATAGGGTAGGTGCTGAAGAAATGTTGAGTGAAAGAATGATACACTGAAGTTCATGGCATGGTTTCATCAGGATATCCAGGGTTAATCGAGTGGTCAGAAGTTAGTAACCAAACTCACAAAAGGCTGATTTTTTTAAAGCTGAATTTTAGTTTATTTGTTTCTAAAAGGAGCTATCCTGGATCCCAGAAGTGGACCCAGTCTTTGCCCTGGTGCAGTGTCTTCTTGGTGAATGGGATCAGCAGGATCCTTGGAGAGCACAGAATAAAAGCTGAATGTTCTTATGTGTTGTTTCTCTTAGGATCTGCTGCTCCAATGGCCTTGTGTCCAACTCTTTGAGTCTATCTTTACCTCAAGGTCCAGGATCAATCATCCAGTGGAAAATTGGGAGATTCTCACTCTCCAACTTTCCCCTTCAAATACTGTGCAGACCACCAGTGGGCCGCTTACGCTTGTTACTACAACACACCGTTCCCCAACTGCTGGGTTATTTTGCCTTGAGTTAGGCTACTTGCTAATGACATACGGGGACAGGCACTTTAGTATCATCAGCGAGGTCACTCCAAGTCACTGTGCAAAATGGGTGACTTCTGGAGAGCTGTCCTGTCACAGCTGATCCCGTCCTTCTTACAGGCTGGACTGACAGACATGGCATCTGCTGACCCTGTGCTTTGGGAGCCACTGTATTTTGAGGGCTTTTTGTCCACCATCTACAGTTACCAGGACTAAAAATACCTTGGAGGGTAAAGAATCTTCCAGGGGGCTTTGCAACCTGGACTGTATTTCTCACATTTTGGTATCATATATCAAGGTAATAGCCTTGTTACTGTGTTAAGCTGCATATTATCTGCTTGGCCAATGTTTCATGTTATCGTTGATTAGAAGCCAATTTTTGTGCTGAAACTCATGATTACATCACCTTTTCCCTGCCAATGTACCCAATAACCACGTTGCCTGGGATTTTCCTGATAACACTCAGCCACAATATACAAAACTAGCCACCTCTCCTGTGCAGATGCCAGTGGTTCATTTTACTCCTGCAAATGGAGCTTCCATCCCTGTGTCTCAGCCACAGTCCTACATGCTACCTCCATCTCCCACCCCTGGTAGTATAATTAGTGAGCCCGCACGGAAGCCCAAGGCCAGAGAACAGAGATGGATCTGTGTTGCACAGATGCTGGTGTTTTTCTTTAAAAAGAATGGAATGTGCTGCTGCAGGTTCAAACTGAGCTGTGGGTATGTTTCTAAGTCTTTGTAGCCACTGATTTAATGAGCTATGTGAGCATCACTGAGAGTCACTCACGTGCCAATCAGTGGGCAGTTCCCTATTTTAGGCAGGAATGTGTGAGGCCCCACCATGGGCTGCCCCCTGTATTTTAGTGAGTGTGCTTAAGTAAGAGGAAGCTACACTAATGTTAGAGTAACTCCAAGGACTTGCTCTCACATTAAGGAAGCTCTTCCTTAAGATTAATTTATGTTTTTTCTCCAACACTTTTAGTTTAATTCAGCAATTTTCAACCTTTTGGGGGGTATATTTTGATTCATTCACACCAGATGGCTATTGTTGTGTTGGCTGTTGTCATTTTTTTACTTGACAATCTAAGGGAAAAGAGGTCAGTATTTAGTTTGCCCCTAACTAAATAGTCAGTATTGCATTGTTTTCAAAATTGTTGCAGCACACCAGTTGAAAACTGCTGTTCTAATTGAACCAAGGGCAAGTGAGTGTGTGTGTGTGTGTGTGTGTGTGTGTGTGTGTGCCTGTGTGTATACTTGCACACAAATAAAACATTTATGGTAGGTTATACAAGAAACTGGAAACTGATTTCTTTAGGGAAGGAAACTAATAAACTGGGGTAGAAGAGATATAATTTTTACAAAACCCTTTGTGCTACTTTAGATTGCTTCTTCATTCATTAAATAAGAGATTATGTCTGAATGATCACGTGGTCTGAGTCTGTAATTCTCGTGAATTGAGGGCATATTTTGTACTTTCTTTCTCTAGTCTCTTTACTGAATCCCACTCTGTTGGTTATTTAGGAACACCTCATTTTTCCAGCACTGACTGAGAATGAAATTTTCACACTCTGAGTTGTCCAGGTAAATGAGTCTAACCCCTTTAAATTGTTGAAGTTTGGAATCATTTCTCATAGACTATTTATAAGTTGCATTACATACCTTCCTATCTTTTTTTACAGCTTTGTCGAGATATGTTTCACATAGCACTCAACCTATTAAAAGTTTAGTAGTATTAATATATTCACAGAGGTATGTAAATATCACCACAATCTAATAAGAGACATTTCAACACCCCAAAAGAAACTCTCATTAAGCAGTCACTCTACAAATCTATTACTGTCTCTGTGGATTTGCCTATTCTGGACATTTCACACATTCAGAATTATATAATACTAGAGACCTGGTGCACAAATTCGTGCACGGGTAGGGTCCCTCTGGGTGGCCTGCAGGGATCAGCCAAACCCCGCAGTCCAACGCCGCCTGCAGCTCCTACCTGAGGCTCCCACTCATCCCAGCCGCATTGTGCCTACCGTAGGCTCATGCCCAATAAGTCCCGATCAGGAGAGGCTCGTGCTGCCACAACAGTGCTCGCCAACCATGAGCCCTGCGTCTGGCACCCTCCCAAGGGGAGTGGCCTGCAAGACCAGGCTGAAACCAGCTCTCTGACATCCCCCGAGGGATCCCGGATTGCGAGAGGGCACAGGCCAGGGTGAGGGACCCCACTGGTGCACAATTGGGCCAGGGAGGGACCATGGGAGGGCTCCAAGGCATGTCTGGCTCATCTCGCTCAGTCCTGATCTGCAGGATGCCAGCAGCAAGCTAACCTACCAGTTGGAGCATCTGCCCCCTGGTGGTCAGTGCAAGTCATAGCGAGTGGTTGAGCAGCCTTAGCATATCATTAGAATATTACACTTTGATTGGTTGTTCGGTTGTTCTGCTGTTTAGTCTATTTGCACATTACCCTTTTATTATATTGGGCTAGAGGCCTGGTGCACAAAAATTTGTGCACTGGCGGGGGGCAGGGGGTCCTCAGTCCGACCTGTGCCCTCTCACAGTCTGGGACCCCTCAGGAGATAACCACCTGCTGGCTTAGGTCCACTCCCCGGGTGGCAGATGGCAGGCCCGATCCCGCGGTGCCTGCCCCACCTTCCTGGGTCACAGATGGCAGGCCCGGATCCCACACTGGGTTGCAGATGGCAGGCCCGGATGGCGGCGGAGCAGGCGGTGGATCGTGCTGTCCCGCCCCGCCACCCCAGGTCGCACATGGGAGGCCCAGATGGCAGCGGGCGGGTGGCAGCTCACGCTGTGCTGCCCCACCTGCAGTATGCAAATTTAATGGCCATCTTTGTTGGGTTAATTTGCATACTCTTCTGATTGGCTGATGGGTGTAGCAAAGGTATGGTCAATTAGCATCTTTGTCTTTTATTAGTGTAGATGTGAGCTTTTATTCCTATCTCCTTAAATAGTGTAAAGCGTATTTCCTTGATCATTTGGGCTTATTACTGAGAGTGTACACATGATGACCTCAAGAAACACTGAGGCAGGGCGGCTGCTTGGCCTCTCGATTCCGTGGCCCATCAGCTCTTCACCACTCAGGCCGTGAGGCAGCTTCCTGAACACCTCATCTTACAACCCTGGACTCGCCTTCAATCCATCATTAGTACATTTGGACCATTAGTACATCATCTAGGTCAGGCTTGCATTCTCATGTCTTCTCTTGACTAAGGCTCATAATGGAAGTCAACTCTGAATCTCTGGTGTGTTTCTCTCATGCTCCTGAAATGATCAAAGGGACTGGGACCCTCCCTTCTCTCGCTGCTGCCTTGAGAATCTCATGTGACCTGGTCTGCTAGATTGCAGCTGAGAGAGAAACCCCGCACAAGCATTTGATGAGATCTCTGGTCTAAGCAGCATTAAAAACCCTCTGATTCCTGTATGCTTCCTCTCCCCTTTCTCAAAATATTCTGTTGCTCTCATGCAAGGATGTTACTGACTTCCCTTTCTCTAAAATTGCATTGTAAAAAAAATTATTAAAAAAACATTTTTCCTTCTTTTTCTTGAAGGAATGCATAATCAAAATATCCTCAAATGCCAACCTCCAGGCAGGGGGCACGACAGCCCTTAAGTCAACAACAGGTCACGTGTCTGCCAAGTCCAAGAGCTTTTTCTGTGTTTGGCAGGAAGAGGACACTTGATGTCTGAACTGTCCTGGAAGTAGAGTCTCTGCAAGTATTTTCTTTACCTTTTGGTGGGAATGAGGTGAGAGAGAGGCTGGCTGGGGGCCCTGCCTCGGGTCTGGGTCAGACCTTCCAGAGCTGTTTGCGGTTGAGCCCGTTCTGTGGGGAGTGAGGTGTCACCATTCTGAAGTTGTCTGGAGGAGCATGGCAGGGTCTGACCGGAGCGTGTCGTGGGGATTGAACATTTCAGGGCTCTCCCCCCACCCTCATGTCAGGATAAGCCCAGCAGTTTGGGGGACCTTGCTGAGAGCAGCTCTGACTTGTGAGACCCCAGAAAACTCAGTCTGTGTCGGGAAACCCTTTGCTGGGCCTGGCTGGGCAGGGACAGGCTGCCAGCAGAAGAGTGCCCAGCACACAGCAGACCCTCAGAAGTACCTGTTGCTGCGGGACCCGGGTCTGGTGCCGATTCTGAGCAGTTGGTAGCGACTGTCTGGCATGAGATGCCGAGAAAGACACCTGGGCTCAGCCAGGTGTGAAATACTGTAATTTAGGGTTGATCTGCCCTGGGGGCAGGTGAGGGAGAGAAGCCCCAGATAAGCCCTGCGGTGGGAAGTGAGGACAGAAGCCCAGCCTGAGGACACTGAGGTGGCCCTAAACTGCAGATGGGCCCCAGAGATGCTGACCTGCTCCCTGGCACTCTGCTGAGCTCAGACCTGGGTGGACCAGCAGGCAGGATACCCCAGGCTCAACACAGGGTGACCAGAGTTGTGGCAGCCTCCACAGCAGCTGTGCTTGATGGCCCTGCGTTTGACAGATGCAGTCCTGCCATAGGTGACCCCGCACTGCCCTCTGGTGGTGAGCTCCATCAAATGCACATTGGCTTAGGATTCCTGCTGGAGACTCTAACTTACAACTTAGCCCATGCCCTCAGCCTTGGGACTTTGGGACTGATTTTACTCATCTACATGAACCCAATACGTCTGTGATGCGAGTTTAATGATCAGGAAAAGTAATGTACTTTAGGCTTCTGTCTAGTTCCACCAATAGCCTGAGACAATTCAGTTAGCATTTAAGAACTAGCACTTAGCAAACACTTAAAATGTGACAGGCATTGTGATTGGCCCTTTATTTGTGTCATACTGTTAATCTCTGGAAAAGGTGCTGTAATTGTTTACGGGTTATAGATGAAGAAACTGAGACTCAGAGAGGAAATCTCACGCTTGTTGCAAGAATATGACATTCAGTGCTGGGTGCAACTAACCTGCTCACAACGGTGCCCACCCACACCCCATACCCAGACAGTGGGACTGAGAGGGGAATGAAGGGGCAGGGACACTTCTAATGTATGTTTTACAGATATATATAGGGATATCACCCGTCGAACATGTCCCCAAGAGGACAGCCAGGAAACAGCAACTGGGCTCTTTCACCGAAGAGAACAGGATTCATAGGGCATGGCAGCTGTTTCATGCCGCTGAAGGCCCAGGAGAGTGGGTTTATTATCTGTGTGTCTCATGTGGAGCCCCAGGGCCCAGGGAGCAGAGTTCTCAAGGCAGATGTCAGGTGCAGGTCAACGCATCTGGCTAGCCAGCCAGAGGAGGGGTCCCACCCATGAAAATGGTGGCCTGTGGAGGTGTGTGTCTTTGGAAGGGCTTAGATTGGAGGTCATTGGGGAGTTTATTCAGGAAACATTTGTGGGCAGAAAGCCTTAAAGTCTCCCCTGTCCATGTGCAGCTCCCCTCTTCCCCACCCCCGCACCTGTCCCCCTCCATCCTGCCAGTGGACAGCAGTACTGGCTCCAGCCTGCAGGTGGCAGGTAGCAGCGCTGCTGGGTAGGAGCCCAAGCCCATTGGTGCCGGGTTTCCCATTCTTGGCTGCACAACTTTTCACCCAGGCGGTTTACAAACTACTGATTCCTGGCAGGTGGGGCAGGTGGGGCAGGTGGGGCAGGTGGGGGGAGGGGGATGACTGTATCACCTGAGGTTCTGATCACTGGCCTTGGGCGAGGCTGGGCCTGGGACTGTCTGAGTGCTCCCGGGGGCGCTAAGGGAGTGGTTGAGAGACTTGACCCTGCCATCCTGTCGCTCCAGTGGGCAGCTTGTTGTCTTTCTCCCCTTTCACGGCACTCTGCAGGGGAGCCTGGGCCCAGGGAACACTCCAGGGCATCAGAGATGGCCCCAGAGGCTGTAAAGAACACTAGCTCATGAAGGAAAGGAGAGGAAAGGGTTCCTCCCAAAGCAGGAGAGAAGCAGGAGCCCAAACAGTGCACCTGAGGGACCACGGGCACCCGTGCCCACCGGAAATGAATTCAGTGGAGCCACACTGAGGGCAAAGGAGGACGCTAATGGAACATTCTAGAAGGCAGGGCTGGGGCAGGAGACCCGGCTCCTCCAATGGCGGGGCTCCTGCTGTGGCCGGGCGGTGGCGGTTCTGGGATTCGGGAGTCTTTGGGACCTGGGTTCACAGGGAGGTTGAGGGGCTCCCGAGGCTGAGCGTGTCCTGGGAGGAGCTGGGTCCTGCAGTGACAGACCCCCACCCCCGCGTCCCTGGCATGGGGGCTGCCCCAGCCCAGCAGCAGGGTCTCTCAGACGGAAGGGGCCCCCTAGCGGCAGGAATAGCTTTTCCATTATGCTTCCGAACACCTGGCACCATCCACCCTGCTCTGGCCAGGCAGGGGCTGGGGTGAGGCAAGTGATGCAAAATTTAAGGGGGAAAACTTGGTAATGAATAATATTACGATCTCAATACAGTATTTTTCATTCAAAATTAATGCAGATGACTTCACGGTGAACAAAATATCAACATTTTAAACAAGACGGGATGGTGTTAGTGGGTTTTCCTTTTGCTTCGGCTCCGATGTGGCGCTGTCTGGGCTTCTCCGCCAAGGAGCAGGCGAAGCCAGAGGGAGAGCGTCCCCACCTCCCTCCCCCTTCGCCGGAGCCTGAGGTCCCCTTGGCCCCCAGCAGGCATCACTGCTTTAACTCTGGCTGAGGACTGCGCGGCCGGCAGAGCAGTGGCGCCACCCAGCGGCAGACTCGGGCGCCAGGGAGTGAAGGGGGATGCCAGGCAGAGCAAAGATGGACAAAGGTGCCCGAGGCTGAGTGGGGTTGTCCACACTGGGAGATACTCCTGGGTGGCAATTGAGGGGGGGCAGCCGGGACTGGGGAACAGATGGGCCAGGAGGTGGGAAAGGGGCCTCTAACCGTTCCTGAGGGCTGGGTCCCCCAGGCAGGAAATTCCTTTAGTTTTAGCGCTGCCATGAGCAGGTGGGGTGACCTTGAAACCGCCACCTGTTCTCTGCATCCTCATCTGGGAAATAAGAGGGTGGGTTCGGACCCCCTCTGTGGCCCCTGCCCTCGCCATCTTCTGGGACCACGTCTCTAGCGCCGGGACTAGTCGGGAGAGCAGCTCTGGAGACACAAAACGTGCTCCCGGCAGGGGCTCCAGGCGGCTCCTCCCGCAGCATCCAGGAGTGGCACTTCCTGCAAGGCCTGCCCCACGAGTGTGGA
>NW_005370145.1:3039294-3076936 GCF_000412655.1 Myotis brandtii
GCACGTGCTTAGTGTGTGGCTTGTTCTTGAAAGTTTTAGATCGAACGATCCGTGTCAAATAACGTCGCATATAAATAATATGCTGCTAATTAATTCATAGAATATTAGACCCTCGGGTGGGTGAATAGGGGTTTGTGAGTGTCTAAGGAGATTAACAAGGAAACACATCAAAGGCTTCAGTCAGAGAATTAAAGAAAGGGAAAAAAAGGCTCTTGGAACTGGAAAGATTCTGAGAAATTATCCAAGGCTGTGGTTCTCAAAGTGGGTTCCCCGGCCAGCAGCAGTGGGACCTGAGAGCTTGTTGGGAATGTAAAGTCTTGGGCTTTACCCCAAACCTTAGCATCAGAAAGTGGGGGGCCCAGTGATAAGAGTGCTAAGGAACCTTCCCGAGGGTTCTGGGGCCTGTTAAAAACCAACATCTCAATCCCTAGTGTGCAGATGCTGGTTCAGCGCCTGACCGGCAGGCCAGAGGGAACCACAGAGTGTGAGGTGCGTTAGGATTTCAGTAAGTGGAGGTGGCCCTGGTGGAGGTGACAGGGGTGGGGGGAGCAGACAACAGCCAGGCTTGTCGGGTGTCACTATGAGGCAGAGGCGCTGGCGGTGCCTGGGCAGATCCCTGATAGATCCGTTGGTGTCTTGAACAGAACTGAGGACTAAGCTGTATCCACTAATTTGAATGGATTCAGCTGCCTTGACCCTACACGCTCTCTGGCCAAAGAGCTTGTGGATCATGCGGGTCCCCCTTCACATCACCAGCCTGCAAGTCCAAAGCAGCTCCAATGAGACCCTGAGAAGAAGGAGGGGCCCCTGTGGAAACGGCCTCTTCCTTGTGCCGTGGAGTAACGGCAATCCTTCAAAGCACCTTTCATCTTGGGACCGCTGTAAATCGTCCCTTACAGAGACGGCTCACGCCACGAAAAAGGCCCGCCTCCATCTTCAACCCCAGATTCCAGAGAACAAAACCAAAGCAACAGACTGTCAGGCTCCCAGGCACAGAACTTCAGGGAAGGAGGACGGGGAGCCCAGGAGTCAGCACTCACTCTCATGCGGCAGAAGTGGCTCTGGGGTCAGAGTCAGGATGGGAAACCGGCCTGTGGAGCTGTTTGGGGTTCAGAAGTGTGGGCTCCCTCATTAGTAAAAGGACTGATCCGGGTTTGGGGGCAGCCTGGCCGCTACTGCCCTCTGACCCCTTCCCAGGGAGGAACACAGAGGAAGGGGAGGAACATGGAGGAAGGGGAGGAACACGGCTGAGCCACGTGTGTAAGGCTCCCTCTGGCTGCAGCAGAACCTGCCGAGGTCCCAGCGGAAGTGCTGGTCTTCCCAACGGGAATGGCTCTTACTCAGCCTTGTCCCAGGGAACCTCTCAAAAGGGGAGAGCAAGCCCGGCCTGCTTGGCTCAGTGAGCGTCAACCTATGAACCAGGAGGTCGAGGTTCGATTCCCAGTCAGGGCACATGCCCGGGTTGCAGGCTCGATCCCCAGTAGGGCACGTACAGGAGGCAGCCGATCCATGATTCCCTCTCATCATTGATGTTTCTATCTCTCTCTCCCTCTCCCTTCCTCTCTGAAATCAATAAGAATATTTTTTAAAGGTGAGAACGAGCCCCCTTGGCCATGGGAGACTAATTGTGGCCACACCAAATGTAATCAGTGTGTATGTATAGATCACTGATTACATGATTACACTACACATAAGACCCTGCTATGGTCTGGATTTGCTGTGGAACTGAAAGCAAGTCACTTCAAAAGTAAAAACTTGTGTCCTTTTCATCCACTTTCCAACAGGGATCATCACGTGTGAAGGCGGTGGCCTTCGCTGCCTCAGGGACCTGTGCCTGGTGGTAGATACTGTACGTCAGAGGAGGGCCTCCAGCGGTGTCTGGCCCCAGCACAGCCAGGCACGGACGCTAAGGTGGGTTCTGAGACACGGGCAGCCTCCCTCTGCCTCCCCAACTGTGCTCTGCTCCAGGCTTCTCCTGGAGCAAAATGTGAGCTGTGAGCAGAACATGTCCCCTGCCCTCTGTAACCCAGAGAGGGGCTCCCTTCCCACACCAGCAGCCTGGGGTGCAGAGGAGACGGGTCAGATGGCCACAGTGGAAGCAAAGAAGAAGGAAATGTTATGTTTCTGGCTGAGAACCATGAAAGGCTGGTTTTTGCCCCCAGGAATGATGCCAGGATGCCTGCATACTCAGCACCCACACGTTGTGCCTTGTTCTTCAGGTCTGCACACCTGCTGCCCACAGGTCAGAGACCCAGGCCCCAAATAGGAGCAGCTGCTGTGATGCTAATCTCGGGCGGGACTGAGGATGAGCCCTTTTTGGAAAGGTCTGTCCCTCCACCCACCCACCTGCCCTCCCCACTCCCAGCCTTGGGACTTCAAACCAGGCGTCGTCTCCCTTTTCCGGGTCTAGCTTTCTTGGGGACTTCTGCTTCCTGTTCTCAGGCATGTAGTAGGCAGTCGGTAAATGATAGGTGAGCCAGTAAATGTGTAAAGAAACCAGACCTGGAGTTCCAGGCAGCAAAGCCCGGGGCCAGTGGGGGCTTTGGTGCTGGGCACAGCAGCTGGTAGGCTCCTGCTCCACAGGGCAGCACCTTGCCCCCTCGGGCCTCCTCTGATACCTGATGCCCTCCTCAGGCTTATCAGCCCGGGGATTGTGAACAGCTGTGCCCACACCCGTTGCTTCAGAAAGCCAAGAAAATCAAGTTCATGGCTGGGATTGCTCACAGATTTGTGAAGAACGGCTTCTGGCTTATTATGGTTTTTATCACTGACTAGAGACCCGGTGCATGAATTTGTGCATGGGTGGGGTTCCTTGGCCTGGCCAGCAATCAGGGCTGATGAGGGCCGTCTCACCCAGTCCTGATCGGGGCAATCTGGGCTGGCTGGTCAGGGGGGAAGGACCATGGAAGGTTGGCCAGCCATAGGAGGCTGGCTGTGGGAGCGCACTGACCAACAGGGGGCAGCTCCTACGTTGAGTGTCTGCCCCCTGGTGGTCAGTGCACATCATAGCAACTAGTCGTTCCACTGGTCGACTTTCATATTAGCCTTTTATTCTATAGGCTGTGCGGAGCAGAAAATCAGCATAGAAAGCATGTGTTTTACTCCAGGGCACCTGATTCCCCCACCACTTCACTTTTTCTCCTAGGAATCCAGTTCAAGCACTCATTGAGCACCTGCTGTGTACACACCACTGTGCTCATTGCTAGAGGGATCGGCTTTCTTTTGGTCTCGGGCTATAAAAGCATGTCACCCATCCCATTCCTCAGTTTCCCACGACTCTGTTTTTCATCATTATGATTTACATTTCCTTCACTGTCCTTGAGCTTCACATTCGGTCTCATTTAGTTGTATTGCTGGGTCACTGGGTTGCCTTGTGCTGGTGACAGCAGTCCATGTTCTTTACCAAAGCTGCCCCTTCTTTCAGCAAGCTGGTGTCAGGGTACTTGACCAAGGTGGCCTGGGGTGCCTATTACCTGCTCCCCACATCTCTGCGAGGCTCCTGAAGGAGGGAGAACATGGAGAAGGCCCCCCATGCCCAGGCGCCGGGGCTCCTTGCTCACTGCCATGGAAGGGCTGAAACATCTTAGCTAAAAATACCCAGCGCCATCTGGGCCCCGCTCCCGGGGGCTGCTGCCGGGCCCTGAGCGCCTCCGGAATGTCTCAGCATCGCGGGGGTAACCGGATCGCCGGCGGGGCTCCAGCAAGCAGCCGCAGGGCCTCTCAGCCTCGCTGTTTTTAGCGGTGGGATTACTGGCCGGGTGGAAATAGACTCCGTGTTCTGGGTGGCTTCCTCGGCCCACATTCCAAGGCCCTTCGCTCTATTAAAGCTCTCAGCTGTCACTGTGACCCAGGCGTGGAGAAAGGCGGGGCTGCCCCCCTCCCCAGCTGGTGGTGGCCTGTGCCCCTCTAAGGGCATGTTCCTCTTATAGACCTGCGTCCCTCAATGTCCTTAAGAAGGGGCCACCTGCCAATTGTCAGTCAAGATCCATCTGTTCCCAATAAGGAAGGAGCCTACCCTCCTAGCTGGCCACCCTTCTATAGTTGACAGGTGGCTGTTAATCCTGTGCTTGAGCATGTATTTCTTGTGTAATTAATAAATTATTAAAATAATAAAAATGGAAATCTATAGCTAAGAGATTTGGGTCACAGTACAGAATTCAGAAAGTCAGAGATTTCTGGATAATATAAGGATTACAGTGGGGAAAATAAAATAATAATAATAATAATAAGCCATAACTGGTTTGGCTCAATGGATAGAGCATCGGCCTGCGGACTCAAGGGTCCCAGGTTCGGTTCTGGTCAAGGGCACGTACCTTGGTTGCGGGCACATACTCAATAGGGAGTGTGCAGGAGGCAGCTGATTGATGTTTCTCTCTCATCAATGTTTCTAACTCTCTATCCCTCTCCCTTCCTCTCTGTAAACAAAATAAATAATAATAATAATAATAATAAAGGGGAAATGTGAGTCCTTCTAGAAAAAGTAATTTAAAATGGCCCTTTACTTAACTTCCACCCAAAGAAGTTAGCTGGGAGAAGGGGGACCTTTCGCCCTTTGGGGCCTCCTATTCATGGGCTCCTGCGCAAAAGAACCAGTAGAAGCACCAATGAGTGAAGATCACCAGGCTCCTGTGAGTGATCCAATGGCCTGAGGGACACTCTCAGAAGACAGGCAGGCTGAGCCGTGGGCAAGAGAAGGGTTAGAGTGGAATGCCTGGAGGAAGGTAGCACAAATAGTCAAAAGAAAAAAGACAAAAACCCTGTGCTTTGTGCCTTATCAGCCAAGTGGTAACAGGCAGGAGACTGCCTATTGTTTTCACTAGCAGAGAAGTGCAAACAAGGATCCCGGAATGCTGGTGAACCTTGAACCCATGGCAAGGGACAGAGTTATGCACCAATTGTCTCGTCCTGACAATGGGGACTCAAGTTATTTCCTGATCAAATAGTCTCAGAGTAAATCCTTCTAATATTTACTGACCTTTAAGATAGTCTGTCTGCTAACCGCAATTACCTGCCTGACTAAGAGCTAGATGTGTACCCAAAATTGAATAAAAGGCTGACGAGGCCTGGGCACCAGTAGAAGTCTTTCTCCTTGAGTTGGGCTTGCCCGCCTGGCCCCCTAATATTTCCAAATTATCTCTTGTCTCGTCTCTTTCATTTGTGTGTGGCTCCTCTTCCAGATCCTGAACCCTGACCCACGCGGGACATGGGGGAACATACACAGTAACACACCTTGGCCCCTGGCTCACTCCTCAAGGCATTTCTCACGTGTCCCACAGCTGCGCGGTGGGCAGCGCCTTGTAGTGTGAAGGAGTTGTGGGGTCTAGAGGGAGTCCCAGCTCTGCCACTTTGGCTTTGAGCAAGTTACACTGTGCTCTGGTTTCTTCTCGGCTGGAAAGCAGAGTGATAGACCCATGGTGTCATCACGGAGCTGTTACACCAGTGACGTGAGGCAGGACATGCCGAGAGCCTGGCTAAGAGTTCAGTAAATAGTGGCTGAGCTCATCCTCTCCATCCCGGACAAGGCTCCCTCTACTGCGGGGTGGCCCAGCGGGTCCTTCTTTGGAATGAGATTCGTGCTTTCACTTTTCTCTCCGCTGAAACAGGGCTGTGTTTTCTACAGTCCCGGCATCCTTTGCTTTATGGAATAAATGAACTCTGGCGGAGGTGGTCATAATACTAACGCTTAGAAAATGAATTTTTCCATTTATATCCTTCCCAAAATCAGACTCACAGAGATGGTCATGGGTAGCTTTCAGACCCCAACTCCTCGTCTTTGATGCTTAGCCCATGAGTGGCGTGTCAGGTCTTACGCCTCAGAGGTTTTCAAGTTTGTGGCCAACTTTTGTGTAAAATGCACCAGGGCCCTCTCTTCTCAATTCTCTATGTCAGAAATTCTATAACACAAGTTCACTTCAAAGATGGCCCACCCTCTTCCCTCCTTTCTCTCTCTCACTTCCTTTCTTATCTGTTTAGTACATATTTTTAAAAGATAAGGACTATCTTAGAAAACATAATCATAATATCACATTACATATTGGAAATAAGTGATAATGCCATATCATCATGAAATATTCAGTCAATTTCCAAATTCCACCAATTGGGGTACGTGTGTGTGTGTGTGTGTGTGTGTGTCCGTGTGTGTGTAGGTGTCCTAACAAGATTCATGCACTGCAATTGATGGATAGGTCCATTAAATCTATTTTAAACTATAATCGATAGTTCCTCCTTCTATTTCTTTTATATCTTTTCCTTGCAATTTATTTATTGAAAAAACTAGATGGTTTGTCGTTGAGTTCCCCACATCCTGAGTTTATTGGTTGTGTCTTGGATCCCCTGCATTTCCTGTAAGTTGGTGATGACATCTAACTTGGGTCAGACACAAGTTAGATTGTAGGGCAAGAATTCTCCCCAGGCCATGGCATGCACTCCTATCATGAGGCATATAATGTCTGGTTGTCTGTATTTTGGTGATACTAGTAGTCATCATTCACTTGGGATTTGTGAGTCACATAAAAATGACGATATCCTAGTTCTTCCATTCCTCCTTTACCAATTGGAAAGCTCTGTAAGGAGAAACCCCACTTGCTTTCTCTATCCTGCCCTTTCCACAGAGGGCAGCGCCAGGAAGTCCTGGGAGGCTCTGAGGACTCCAGCCCATGGCATGGCCTCAGGCCTGGCCCAGACTCGCTCTCACTGCTGCGATTCCCTTTCAGGGACAGCACCCCCAAGAGGACATCCCAGCTTTAGTCACATCGTTGCCCTGGAGTATTGAAAGCAAGTCAGCACAAAGTGGTCTTTGAGACACAATTATCTGAAGTCACTGATAGGCAAGTCTGACCTCATTATGGCCTCCTCTCTATAAATGACAAATCCAGCAGGTGCTGAACTCGGTGCTGGGTGCCGAGGAGACCCCCTGGGCCTTTCATTCTCCTGGAGTCAGACTGGTCATCTCCAATCTTCTAGAACCAGATAAAGAAGGGAACTTTACAACTATTTCTGATAAGTTTAATTATGACAATAAACAAATGATTCCAAGTTAGAAGACGCTGTTTCAAGTAGCAGGTCAGACAGAGAGTTATTCTGACTTCCTACTTATTTTGTCTTTTAAGAAAAAGACAGGTTTACCCTGGGTAAGGGCTAAGATTTTCTGTTGTGCGGCTTTGAACTAGTGTAGACCCAGCCAAGGACCTAGTGGCAGGTTCCCCGTGTATGGTCTTCATTTGTGCATTTCTAAGAGTCAGCACAGTGCTTGTGTGAAGTCTGCCCAGCAGACTTCCCAGAGGTTCCCTGATAGAATTGGGGGAGGGGAATCCCTTGCCTTTAACCTATTCAACTTGGGTTTCCCACATGCCATATTGAGAGATGCCTCTTGACAAACTCGTCCTCCTCTCCTCCTCCCACTGCCAAAGCTGGGGTTACCCTAGGAGCACTTTTTCTTTCTGAGCTAATCTCAAATTTGAACAAGAGCAATCTCTGCCTGTCTCCACAAACACGCACCAGTTGATCAAGCCATCTGCTTACTGAGATTTCAACATTAAGCACTAAAATCACCAAACAATGAACCACTTCCCCACCACTAAGAGAAAACAATGAAAGAGCCCCCGACTGAAAACAAAGCAAAGTTTATTGCAGGTGAAAAGCAGTTCCATGGAAATTAAGTAAAATGGCCAGGTACCATGAAAATATACATTTTGCATATCTTCTGCCCTGTTCCAGAAGAGGGTCGCTCACTCCTCACTCTCATGGACCACCATCTGCAAAGACAGCGGGCAGCCTGAGTTAGGGCATGTGGCCCACACGTTGCCTCCTGCGCCCTCTGCTGGCGAGCGTCAGGCAGTGGCTTGCTTGTATATTTCAGTGGGACGTCGGGTATTTGTTGGATCTCAGGAGAATGCACAATGGCACACATGGAGGAACTCACCCAGAGATAAGAAACTGGCCCTGAGAGAACTAGCCCCACACACTGGGCTTCCTCCTACAGGTATCGACATGGAACATGACTGAGGATGGTGCCAGCAGAGGGCACTGAAAGGTCTCAGTGGGAACCTTTCCTTCCTTTCCAGAATAGTGTGTCTTTCAGTGCGACTCAGACCAGGGTTCTAGCGGGGCTGTTCTCAGCTCTGCGACCTTAGGCAAACCCCTTCCCTTCCTGAACCCAGGGTCCACCAGCTCTAACGCTGAGGGCTCTCTAAGGCCCCTTCCAGTTCAAAAATGTCTACATCACAGCGGGTCCTTCCCAGGTCGCCAGGGGCTGTGGGTCCCACACGCATCTGCTGCCCTCCATCTCACTCCAGCGGGAGCCACCTACCCTGCCGGGGGTGAAGTCTCGGGTCTTAGCGCGAAGCTTATTGACTTGGGATTCTGCAATATCGGCCCGCTCTTCAGCCTCCTCGAGCTCATGCTGAGCTTTTCGGAATTTGGTGAGATGCGCGTTGGCTTGTTCATCCTGAAACCAAAGCGCCCGGCAGGTAAGGTCAGCGTGCACCCCCCTGAGCGCTCCCTGCGAGAAACACACCGGCTGCTGTTCTGAGCCCCGCACGCGGCTGACTTACAGCCTCCTCCGCCTGCCTCTTGTAGGTCTTGACTTTCACTTGAAGCTTGTCCACCAGATCCTGCAGTCGCAGCACATTCTTCCTGTCCTCTTCACTCTAGAAACGGAACATGGGGATGGAGAGCGGCGTGAGGTCCGGCCAGGCTCCTGGGGCTGAAGCGTGTCCTCCTGTATCTCCAAGACAGAACCGAGGTGTCGTTTGCACTTTACGGAGCAGAAAGGCCCCGGTGTCCTTCCCACTCACCTGGTAAGTTAGCTCCTTGACCCGCCGCTCATATTTCCGCAGGCCCTTCACGGACTCGGTGTTCTTCTTCTGCTCCCCTTCAAGCTCCAGCTCCAGCTCTCGGATCTGGGGACACGGTTGGGGGGTTAGTCTGGGGCTGGAGCCCCAACGGGAGGAGCTGGGAAGCTGTTTGCGCGGCGAGTACCCGCGTCTCCAGCTTCTGGATCTGCTTCTTCCCGCCCTTCAGGGCCAGCTGCTCAGCCTCATCCAGACGGTGCTGCAGGTCTTTCACCGTCTGCTCCAGGTTCTTCTTCATCCGCTCCAGGTGGGCGCTGGTGTCCTGCTCCTTCTTCAGCTCCTCGGCCATCATGGCCGCCTACAAAGCCAATCACAGCCACTATGATGCAGGCAGGGGTCAGGTGCTGAGGAGCTGCCCGAACCCAGGTGGCCAGAGGACCAGAGCCACGCTAACAGAAAGGGCAGTGGGTAAGGTGATGAGCCCGCCCTTCATAGGGAATATGAAATGGGCTACACCAGGCACAGAGAGGAACCTCGGGGACTGGCTGGAAATGCTTTCTTCGTTTCTTACACTGGCCTCCTGGGAACTTTGCCCACCCAAGGAAATTCTTTTGTTATCTCGTGATCACCAATATATTTTCTCAAAGGGATCTGAAACGTAGCGAAGGTTGCTTTGCTACCTGACATCACAGGTATGGGGGTAGGGAGCTTAAGGGAAGGCCTCTAGGGAATCAGGATGTGCCAGAACCCGCAGGAGAGCAAAATAGTTGCAAGGTAATGTCTTCCTCAGGCAGCAGGTGGCGCTGTGGGCGCTGTGGGCGCTGTGGCCTCGGTGAGAAGACATCTGAGCCCAGAAAGCAGTGCTACTGGAAGCCACAGGGCTTCATGTGAGGTGAAATGTGGTGGATATTGACAGCTGTCGGTCTCACTTTTATATGTGGAATAAGTCATATGTGGAGGGAGAGAAGAGCATGGCCCCCTTGGGCATAAGAGACAGAATGTAATCCTTTCCGGTCTTTTTGTTTTTTCTGTGCTCCGTATTTCTCATATCCACCTTTTAAATGTGCAGGAGAGGACAGCTGAGTTTGAGGGAGGTGGGCAGTGGTTTCAGAGCAGAATGCACCCCACGTGTGCCCTGGGGGAGCCCCACCTGTCTCAGGGGAACTGTCTCGGGGTTGGGAGAGGGCAGGGGCTTTGATGACACGGTCAGGGCTGCCACACAGGCTCTGGGGGAAGCTCACATCTGTGATGGCCTTCTTTGCTTTCTCTTCCGCATTCCTTGCGTCCCTGCTGGCATCTTCAACCTCGCTCTGGAGCTGCATGAGGTCTGTCTCCAGCTTCTTCTTGGTGTGGATGAGGCTGGTGTTCTGGGGTGAGAGGAGCGGGGTTACCCAGGCGTCTGAGGGGGAGGGTTGCTGAGTCGCCCCCTGCCTCCCCGCCTCCCTGCACGCACCTGGGCGTGCAGCAGCTGCACTCTCTCGTTGGAGTCCAGGAGCTCTTGTTCGGCCAGCTTCCGGGCCCTCTCCGTCTGCTCCAGTGATGCCCGCAGCTCCTCCACCTCGGCCTGCAGCAGGTTGGCTCTGCGCTCCACGATCGCCAGCTGCTCCTTCAGGTCCTCCTGGCCCCGGAGGGCGTCATCCAGGTGTAGCTGGGTGTCCTGGCCAGAGAAAAGGGAAGGTCTCGTGGAAGGTCAGCGTTAGGAACTCTGAGTGTTTGAGG
This sequence comes from Myotis brandtii, assembly GCF_000412655.1. Classification (NCBI taxonomy): domain Eukaryota; kingdom Metazoa; phylum Chordata; class Mammalia; order Chiroptera; family Vespertilionidae; genus Myotis; species Myotis brandtii. The sequence goes on from NW_005370145.1 coordinate 3,049,806, forward strand.
CAGGAGAGGTTTCCCACCCGGAGCGCTCTCGAACCTTCAGCTGTCCCTGGACACCCCGGAGGTGCTTGAGGGTCTCGGCAGCCTGGCGGTTGGCGTGGCTCAGCTGGATCTCAATTTCGTTCAGGTCCCCCTCCATCTTCTTCTTGATCCGGATGGCCTCGTTCCTGCTGCGCACTTCGGCGTCCAGCGCGCTCTGCATCGTCTCCACCGTTCTCTGGGAGTTTCTCTTCAGCTGCTCAATCTCTTCATCCTTCTCGGCGATCTTTCTGTCGATTTCCGATTTCACCTGGGTCAATTCCAGCTGGACTCGGAGGATCTTGGCCTCTTCGTGCTCAAGGGCAGCCTTTAAAGAACAAAACACGGGAATAGTGCCGGGGACGGTGCCACGCCTGCCACACTGCCCTTCTGGGTGATAAAGCTTCACTGGAATGTTCGTAACCCTAACTCTGCAATTCAAAATCCCTAATTTATCTTCAGTGCAGAAATGAAATGTTTCCTTACTATTTGTTTAGGTTATATCATCAGGAAATGATAACATTAAATGATCATATTTCTTTTTTAATATATTTTTATTGATTTCAGAGAGGAAGGGAGAGAAACATCAATGAAGATAGAGAATCATTGATTGGCTGCCTCCTGCACGCCCCCTACTGGGATCAAGCCCACAACCCAGCATATGCCCTTGACCTGAATCGAACCTGGGGCCTTTCAGTCCACAGGGTGATGCTCTATCCATTGAGCCAAACCGGCTAGGGCAATGATCATATTTCTTAGGAGTGTAAAACACCTTGTGCATATTTTTTAAAATATATTTTTATTGATTTCAGAGAGGAAGGGAAAGGAAAAGAGAGACAGAAACACCAATGATGAGAGAGACTAATTGATTGGCTGCCTCCTGCACGCCCCCCACTGGGGATCGAGCCTACAACCCAGGCATGTATCCTGACCTGAACTCGAACCCGGGACCCCTTGGTCCATGGGACAATGCTCAATCCACTACGCCACCACAGCCGGGAAACCTTGTGCATATTTTAAACTCATCTAAGATTTTGTAAAATCTCATTTTTAGACCTATTTTAAGTGTAATGATTTTCCCAATACATTTAAAACAATTCACAGTATTATCTCATTCAACCTCGCAGTTATGCTTTTTGATAGGAAGGGTGCAGATTTCAGACTGTGGGTTCTACAGAGGCAACAATGAAGACGGTGGGACCAGCTAGCCTGCCGGGGTGGCACCCACCATGGCCTTATGGCGCCTGCGCCACCCCAGCGTCCGCTCACCTCCGCTTCCTCCAGAGCCAGCTGGATGTCTGCCTTCTCCAGCTCGATCTGCTTTCTCGATTTCTCCAGTTCATGGATGGTTTTGCCATTCTCAGCAATTTGTTCTGTGAGGTCCGCTATCTCCTCTGCAAAGAAGTGAGTTGTGATGCATTTGAACCCCTCTGCACGGGTTCCCGGGCAGGTGGCATCAACTAAATCCTTTTCACTAGTTTATTACAATTCTAAGGACGCTGTTTTCTACAGATAAGATGCTCTAGAGGAGCCGTTCTCAACCTGTGGGTTGCTACCCCTTTGGGGGTCCAACGACCCTTTCACAGGGATCGCCTAAGACCATCGGAAAACACATATATAATTACATATTGTTTTTGTGATTAATCACTATGCTTTAATTATGTTCAATTTGTAACAATGAAATTGGGCATCACCACAACATGAGGAACTGTATTACAGGGTCGCGGCATTAGGAAGGTTGAGAACCACTGGTCTAGGGAAAAGACCCCAAAATAGCCCCTCCCATGAACGCTCTTTGAGCCTGGGGCCCAAATGGGAGCCGGCGTCACCCTCTCCCGCACACTGGGCAGCTGGGAGAGGGAGGTTTCAGGAGGTTCGGCACAGAAATGGGAGCCGGCTCACCCTCTCCCGCACACACTGGGCAGCTGGGAGAGGGAGGTTTCAGGAGGTTAAACTGCTTACGCTCCAAGTTCTTGTTTTCTCGTTTCACAGTTTCAAGTTGATCTAAGGCTTCTTCGTAGGCGTTTTTCAGTTTGAAGAGTTCGGTGCTCAGGGTGCGGGATTCCTTCAGGGCCGCCTCCAGCTCCGCCTGGCTCTCCTGGGACTTCGTTTTCCATTCAGCCAGCACCTGGGACAGGCAAGGAGGTGGCCCGCTGACTAGCTCCGCCCCCAGCTTCTAACTACATGCCGCCCTGAGGGAAAGCTCAGAGTTGGGGTGTCTCTTGCCCAGCTCCTTGCTCTTCATTGGTGGACTAGCTAAGATTCTGTTCTGTGGATTTATTCAAGATCCATAACTGATCAGTAACGATTGTCTCCTAAAAGCAAATGGATCCTCTGAGAAGGAATTAGCTGAGCATAATTACCCTTTTCCTAACATGGAAATGGGCCTGCACTTTTAAAGATTTCATGAAAACTTTGGTTCAACTCAACCTTTCTGCCAGCTCACCAGGGGGGCTCCCAGAAAGCTTCTCCTAGTGCCCAGGTTCTGTTCCTGGCACGGGTGGGGGGGGAGAGGAATGTTTGTAGAAACGGGTTTGTCTCCACTGCCAATGTTTGAAAGGAACTCCAGCCCCATCCCACTCCCATTTCATTTTACAGAGGAGGAAACCAGAGCTCAGTGAAGTTCGGGGACTGGCCCAACCTCACAGGGCCCTGTGCTGCAGGGCAGGAGGGGACCCCATCTCCTCCTCACAAACCACAGGCATTCCCCGCATCACAGTGTTCGGCAGCACAGGGCTGACCCCGCCCAGGGCTGACCCCGCACCTTGTCAAAGTTCCTCTGCTTCTTGTCCAGAGCTGCGGCCATGGAGTTGGCTCTTTCCACGTCCACCATCAGATCCTCGACCTCCCCTTGCAGCCTCTGCTTGGTCTTCTCCAAGGAAGCGCACTTCGCATTCACTGCCTCAACCTGTTCCTCGGAATCTTGAAGGCGCTGAGCGAGCTTTTTCCTTGGAGGATGGGAAAGAGAAGCAGATGCTGTTTCAGTTTCCAGCCTCTTGGACATCACTATTCATCATGTTGGAATCACTAACCTTGTGATTCAAACGTGCATTTGCTCTCCTAAGCTCAGGAGAGCCTCCTGGCTGCTAGAAATCAGTGACCCACAGCCTGCCCTGCCTCTAGCCATGATCCAAGTGGCCTGTCTTAGGAAACGCGCAAAGGCGGTCCTCCAATGGCACAGCACCGCACGCAAAGGCGTGAGATGGGGGGACATCTAGTCACAAAACAAGTTCATTCCCTAGCAGTTCTAAAGTCAGTGCCCTCTATCACATGATCATTTAACGCAGTGGTTCTCAACCTTCCTAATGCCGTGAACCCTTTAATACAGTTCCTCATGTTGTGGTGACCCCCAATTTCATTGTTACAAATTGAACATACTTAAAGCATAGTGATTAATCACAAAAACAATATGTAATTATATATGTGTTTTCCGATGGTCTTAGGCGACCCCTGTGAAAGGGTCGTTGGACCCCCAAAGGGGTCGCGACCCACAGGTTGAGAACTGCTCATTTAAGGGTTCAAGTTCTAAAGGTAAATAGAGTTGCGCACTTGGTCTCCTCCAGCTCCTCTGTGCGCTGGATGGCGTCCGTCTCGTATTTGGTCCTCCACTGGGCAACCTCGCTGTTGGCCTTGGACAGCGCCCTCTGCAGCTCGGCCTTGGCTTCCTGCTCCTCCTCATACTGTTCCCGCAGCAGGTCACAGTCGTGGCGGGAGGACTGCAGGGCGTGGGCCAGGGCGTTCTTGGCCTAAAAATGGTTAAGAAAGAGAGGAGCCCCTGGGGGATTGATATTTTAACGCCGCTTGCATGTCACAATCCAAGTCTGTTCCTCCTCTCAGCACCTACTGAACAAAGTTGCCCGGTGGTACTTGAAAACTAGCTCAGAGAAGCGCTCGCTCAGATAGTACCTTGTTCTCTTCCTCCAGCTGCCTCTTGAGCTCCTCTGTTTGCTGGGTGAAAGCTTGCTTGCTCCTAGAGAGTTGGGATACTATACTTTCCTTTTCTTCCAGTTGGCGACTCAGCTCCCCTGTGTCCAGAAAGAAAGGTTTCATGAGTGCACCCATTAATTCATTCACTTAGCAAGTTCCTATAGTGTGTAAGGCACTGTAAGAAGATCTGGGGAGAGAGTAAATGATAAGGTGTGGTCCTTTCTTGGGGGTGAAGGGGTGAGTCCGTGAGAAGGAAAATGAAAGCCCGACCTGATAAGTATTGTTGTGAATGACTAGAAATGTGAAGTGGCTCTGTCAACATAACTCATGGGGACAAGTGTAAATTTAGACATGACCAGGAACATGGAAACACTCCCTCCAGACCTCCCAGTGGCTGGTGTTTCCAGCTGTTTGTTGATTTGTCATTAAGGGAAATAGTGCTTTTCCAAGGACTCGCTATCTCTAACGGTTTGAAGGTAGTCTCCTGGATGAATATGCTAAGTTCAGGTTTGCATGTATATGGAGGTAAGAGAAGAAAGGAGGGGGTGAGAGGCTTTAGGACTCTAGAACCCGAAGGTTATTTTGGAATGGCAACTAAGCTTCCTGTCTTCACTGCCTTGTTGTGGCTGCTGGTGAGGGATTGGTCCACCTGTGATGATGGGCCACAGGACCAGGGCTGGGGAAGCCACATTCCCAGGGAAAGCCCCCAATAATGTCCCCTGATATTTAGTGCACACCAAGAGCCCGTGCAAAGTGGCCATGTTCCTTTCCTTATTGTCTTGATCGCAGACAATCTGAAAACACGTGCAGCAAGAAGTAGGAAAGCCCTGGGGCTCGGTTCTAACCCGAGTTCTGCCTCTCAGCCTCTTTCAGCCCAGGTTCTATTCCTTCTGAAAGTTTCAACCACATGACAGTTTGAGTCCCTTCTCTTTCTGGCCTACTTCTCTCTCTTGTTTTTACTGAACTCGCACTCTGTTCTCCTCCTTCAGAATATTTTGAGCAGCTCTTTTTCTGGGTTATTTCAATAGTTTCTTTCCTGAAAAAGTACTTTTGTAGAAATTCTCCCCCAAACAAAGTCGACTCTTTTGTTTTGCCCAGTTGCCCCTGTTAGAGCTCCCTGAGGTGGCGCCCCTCCCCATCTTCCATCACTCACCAGCCTCTGTCTGAAGACGAGACTTCTGTGCCGTCAGCTCACTCATGCTCCTCTGAGCCTCCTCGTTCTTGCCCCTGGCCTCACTTAGCTGATCCTCCAGAGTTCGGCATATTTTTTCCAGATTTGCCTAAAGGATTGAGAAAGAGGAGAAAAGTAAGTCAGTCTTGAGATTTGAATGACCCAAGAGGTCTCTTGCATCCAAAGCATTGTGCCCAGGTACCTTGGATTTCGACACACTCTCCACGTTGCTGGCGAGGTCGTCGATCTCCAATTTGAACTCGCTCTTCTCCTTCTCCAGCTTCTGCTTGACCCTCTGCAGGTTGTCTATCTGCTCGGCAAGCTCGGCCACACTGTCCCCGTGCTTCTTCCTCAGAGCAGCCGCCGTGGCTTCGTGCTGCAGGGTGGCCTCCTCCAGGTCCCTGCGCAGTTTCAGGAACTCGGCCTCCCGCTTCTTGTTCAGCTCGATCTGGGTGGAGGTGACGCCTCCCGCCTCCTCCAGCCGCTCACTCAGCTCCTCCAGTTCCCGGGCGTAGTCGCTGCGCTGTTTCTCTGCCTTTGCACGGGTCGCCCTCTCCGCCTCAATCTCTTCTTCCAGCTCCTCGATGCGAGCCTGTGAGCCAGTCAGCCCCCGAGCCACTCACTCGGCATGCCAAGAGCAGGCTAGTTTCCATCCCCATTAACAGACCAATTCTGGAACCGCTCCCAGAGAGCTAGGAAGATTGCTGATTTTCTTTAATATGACCTCTTCCTGCACCAACATGGTCCTTACCCCGCAGTGATCAACCCAGGATATTGTCCATCCAATGAACTGTTGACTCAAATACTTCAATTATGGATTTTACTTAAGATTATATAAAACATTATTCACATGCTCTGGCAGCCTAGCAGAAAGGAAACTGCTGAGGCAGGCAGGCCCATGGCATGACCACTTGCTCAAAATGGCTTGTAGCACAGAACACCCAGTGCACTGTGAGTGACCGCATGGAAAAGAGAAATCCCCAACACCTCCTACCTGGAGCTCTTTGATTTTCTTCTGAAACTGGAGGCCCAGGGTCTGCTCATCTTCCACTTTGCTCTGCAGTTGACTATATTCAAAATCCTTCCTGTGAAGGGAAATGGAGAATGTGTGAAGACAAAAAACCAGTTAACTTGCAGAATGTAAATCACTCGGTAAGTTGCAAAATTGAAACCAGTGGTTTGAGCGCATACTTCTTGAGCCTTTCATCCAGCTGTTGCTTGTCATTCTCCAGATCTAATATGGACTCGTGGGCAAGCTTCAAGTCTCCCTCCAGCTTCCTTTTGTTCCGTTCCAGGTCTACCCGGAGCTTCTTTTCTTGCTCTAGGGAGCTTTCCAGCTGCAAAAGGCATCATTTCCTTTTTGAGAACAAATGCTTTTACGCCAGAGGGTTGGGGCGGGGGGAGGGCAGCCCTTTCAACCCTGAAGTTCTAGGACTGCCAACTAGCAGTGTTTACTTACATCATCGACTTGCTGTTCCAGTTTGCTCTTGGTTTTACTCAAAGAATTGACTTTGTCTTCTTCAGCTTGGAGGTCATCCAGGGTCTGCTGGTGGGCCTCCTGGAGGGCCTTCTTCTCCCTGGTTAACTTTGCGATGGTTTCATCCAACCCAGCAAGCTCCTCAGTCAGGTTTTTAACCTAAGAAGAAGCCACAAGCAACTGTAAGAAGAGATACAGCTTGGTTTGCAATGACAACATCATACGGGAAAGACCCACAGAGTACCTTGTTCTCTGTGGCATGCTTTTCCTTTTCAACCTTGGCCAGTGTCAGCTCAAGGTCATCGATGTCTTTCTTCAGTTCTGAACATTCGTCCTCCAGTTTCCTCTTCTTGGCCGTCAGCTCAGCATTGATCTCTTCCTCATCCTCAGCTCTCTCGGTCACCTCCTTGATTTTAGCCTCCAGCTGGAATTTGGCTTTGATCAGTTGATCACACCTTTCCTCGGCATCCAACAAGTTTTCACTTTCCTTTAAGAAAAGAATCATGATTTGCTTTAATGAGATAAGGCGTGTGACATTCCAGTATTTTGTTATATATGAAGTTCTTTATGAAGCATCTGAACTGAAAAGCAAAACTTCCACCAAAATTCTAGTTTTCTTAAATAATCGATTCTAGAAGAAAAGTGAAAAACAAAAAGATTTCTAAACACATACAGCCTGTACTTGGAGCAGCAGGTCATTCTTCTCTTGTACGAGAGTCACCAGCTTCTCCTCCAGCTCCTTCCTCTTGGCCTCCGACTTGGCCAGTTCATCCTTGGTCTTCTGGAACTCTTCCTTCATGGTGGCCATCTCCTTCTCGGTCTCCGCACTCTTGAGGAGGGGCTTGATCTTGAAGAAGAGCTTCATCCAGGGCCAGTGCTTGACGTTCATGAAGGCGCGGATGTTGTACTGGATGCAGAAGATGGACTCCCTAAAAACAAAATATGGTTATTTCTCAGAGAGACACCCACCCCCAAAACATCCTCAGAAGACCTCATGTTTGAATACAGACCCCACTCACCTTCTCTGCACCATCTTCTGGAATTCCACACGCATGAGAAACCCTCTGCACACAGCCTGTGTCCGAGTGATCAGTTTGGCCAGGCGGTCATCACGCATTTCTTCCAGGGTTCCCAGCAAGCCAGCTTTGAAGAACACCTTAGAGGGGAGAGGGACGGCGTGAGTCCGTGTCTGCGGAAGTCGACAAGGGGCTCAAGGCCAGCAGCTGTCAGAACTGAGGCTCACCTTGGTGTGTCCGAATTTGTACTGAGTGTGGTCAATATCGATGGAGGCCAACAGCTTTTCACAAGCTTTCTTGCTGTCGATGAACTGTCCCTCTGGGATTGCACTGGCATTCAGCACTCGGTATCTGCCATTGTAGACACAGAAGCAATCAGAGACTATTAGCAAAATCATTAACCTTGGAGACTGTCCAGTTCAGTCTCTCTTCCTGTGAAGAAAGCCAAGGTCCAGAAAGAGAAAGAAAGCCGCCGTAATCACATGCTGGGTCACGGCCTAGAGCAGTGATGGCGAACCTTTGGAGCTCGGCGTGTCAGCATTTTGAAAAACCCTAACTTAACTCTGGTGCCGTGTCACATATAGACATTTTTTGACATTTGCAACCATAGTAAAACAAAGACTTATATTTTTGATATTTATTTTATATATTTAAATGCCATTTAACAAAGAAAAATCAACCAAAAAAATGAGTTCGAGTGTCACCTCTGACACGCGTGTCATAGGTTCGCCATCACTGGCCTAGAGGCTAGGCCTCCCGATCCCCAGTCCAGGTGCTTTCTGCCATGTGCTCATCAGATAAGCTCCTGAGAAAACGTGGAGGAAGGATGTACACTGTGGCCACGTGGAAGGTTATTCATATTACACGGAAGGTCCCTAACTGTTCTGTTGAAGTGTGTTTTTTTTTTTCATCAGTATTTCTCTCTCTCAAATTTCAGTATGTGCACATCTTATCAAGAATCGTGTAGAATATTTATGACACACCTTTGTTTAAAATCCCCGTAGAGAATGCGGTTGGGGAAGCCCTTCCGGCAGATGCGGATGCCCTCCAGGACCCCGTTACAGCGCAGCTGGTGCAGGACCAGGCTGTGCTCCATGGCCCCTGAGGAAAGAAGCAAGGACGTCAGCTCCGCACAGCATTTCCGGAGACCGGCCACCGCCCAGAGAGCGGCTGCTGTCTCACCTGGGGTTTTGGTTTCGTTGGGAATTATACAGCGCACAAAGTGAGGGTGCGTAGTTCTTAAATTGGACATTAGCTTGTTCAGGTTTTCCTGAAAGAAAAAGATTAAATTCAACAGCTTACTGTAGGCTTTTACAAACACAGAGAAATATTGTAATGAAAAGTAAGATTCATATTTTACACTTATCATGGATTCTGAAGAATGATGGAGCTATTTAACTCTTTCTTTTAATAGTCCTATGGCTAGAGGAGTGGGCAAAACACACACACACACACACACACACACACACACACACACACACAAAACCCACAACCTTATATCTTAATAGTCTTTTGTTTCACAGCGGGCCAGAGACTAACGAAGTAGAAAATGCCCTCTGAAATCAATGCAAGAGATGTATGCAGCCCCCTGGGTGAATGAGGTGCTCCTGCCCGTGTCCCTCGGGCAAGTGAGAAAGTTTGTGCGGAGGATCCACTCCCAGGCCAGCCAGCCCAGCTAGTTACAGAACCAAATGATCCCTAAGTTCCAGTCCTACCTCTGTCAGACCTCCCTTAAACATCATCACACCAGCACCTCACCAAGTGACAGTGACCAGATTAAGACCACACTGCTGTTCTCGAATAAACGAGTTTAGAATCTCTCCATTGCTCATGTTGCAATGACTCACACCAGCTACAAGCAAATCAACACGTGTTTTCCTTACCCTGAAAAGGGCAGAGACAGTTTGGAAGGAAGAGCCCTTCTTCTTGGCAACTTTCTTCTTTCCGCTGTCAACTGGAAGAAATGACGTTGGCGCACGCTTGTTAGCAGGCCACTAGGGATTTGGGGGTCCTGTGGGCTGAATTGGAAGGAGGAGGCATGACTACAGGGCACTCTGGGGAGTCGGTTACCGTCCGTGGTAGCAAAGGTGGCATAGAGGTGAGCCAGGAGCCTGTTGGAGGACTTCTGGTACAGCCCGACCACGGTCTCGTTCAGGGGGTCCTTGTTCTTCTCCAGCCAGCCCGAGACGCTGTAGTCCACGGTGCCCGCGTAGTGCACCAGCGAGAAGTGGGCCTCGGCCTTGCCTTTGATGACCTTGGGCTTCTGGAAATTGCTGGACTTGCCCAGGTGCTGGTCATGCAGCTTGTTCTTGAAGGAGGTGTCTGTGGCCTTGGGGAACATGCACTCCTCCTCCAGGATGGAGAAGATGCCCATGGGCTAGATTAGGGCGAAATGCATGTGGTAAACAAGAGCTGAGGTGGTGAACGGCAGAGGGTGCGAGGAGAGGCCACTGAGTGGACAGACAGGATACCTTCTCGATGAGCTCGATGCAGGCAGCCAGGTCCATCCCAAAGTCGATGAACGTCCACTCGATGCCTTCCTTCTTGTACTCCTCCTGCTCCAGCACGAACATGTGGTGGTTGAAAAACTGTTGCAGTTTCTCGTTGGTGAAGTTGATGCACAGCTGCTCCAGGCTGTTGTACTAACACCAAAATGCAATGGTCATGTGAAAAGTTAGACTTCTTTCTAAGGCAAAGACCCATCCACCTCCCCCCTCGTTGCTCGGCTCCAGCCAGCTCATTTCGCTTTCAGATATGGTCACAGTCTCCAGGGCCGAGCTCAGGCCATGTCTCCTCTTTGGAGTCTCCTCTGCACCTCCGTCTAGCAGGTGTGTCTCCCTCTCCTGAGCTCCCAGGGCCGGGTCCTCGCCTGTGCACCCACCACAGAGTCTTATTTTGTAGTTACTCCCCAGTGCGCCTTATATACTTCTCACCTTCCTCTGCAGACTGCAAGCTCATCTTTTATTTACCTGCATGTCTTCTATCTGGTAGACACCAATATACACTCTGATGAATGGCTCTATGCTAGGAGGATATTTATGCAAAATATTGCATGATTGGCTTATTATCAAATTATTTGCTTGGCTCTCCCTAAGTCAGTAATTACATTTGAGATATTTTTTTATTCATTGGGCTAAGCCTTTAAAATTGTACTTGACACAAATATTTCCCTCTCTTAAAGTAATACAACCCCCTCTTAAACTCATACAAACCCTCCTCACATTCTCTTCTACTTGATTCACCCTCCATCTAGTTTTCCTACAAGATGTGATGCTGTGACATGGCGGCCACCTCAACATCGCCCCCACGGAATCATGAGAACCAATTCCCTCACACGGGCCACATGAAAGCATGAACACGAGCAACACAAACCTCGAAGATCTCGAAGCCAGCGATGTCCAAAACCCCAATGAAGTGCTGTCTTGGCAGCTTTGTGTCCAGTTGCTGGTTGATGCGAGTGACCATCCACAGAAACAGCTTTTCGTAAACTGACTTGGAAAGGGCATTCACAGCATGGTGGACCTGTGGGCAAGACCAGGATGAGCCCGCCGGCAGCGGCCGTCGTGGACCCACATCCCTTCCCTGCCCCGAAGGGCCGCCTACCTGGTCCACAGTTTGACCTTTGGTCACGTACTCATTCCCGACTTTCACCCGGGGGAAGCACAGGGCTTTCAGGAGGTCTGAGGAGTTCAGGCCCATCAGGTAGGCTGTCTTGTCAGCCACTGCCAAGAGAAGAAAGACGGTTCAAAGGGAAGCCCTGAAGTTGGCAACGAAGAAGAGACGCTTTGAAAGTCAGCTAGATGCTGCAGAGGTGGCTCCGTTTGTCTCAGGGGGTTTTACTTTTCGTATCTCTAAACGGCGTACATGCGGCCACTGGAAGCTAAGTCCCCCCGAGAACATGGCAGATTGTCTGAAAGGCAGAGGGGTTCCAGAAAGCTCCGATCACTGCTCATTGCAGCTGAAACCGGGCCATTCTAGCCGTTCGGCAAACATGGGTGCTACCAGTGCCTACAGGCATCTGAGCCCTTCTGAAGAGGTTCAAACAGCCTCAGTCAAACACCCACCGACCTTGGCTTACACCAAGCATGTCAAACTCGCGGCATGTAGCCCGCCAGCTGGAGTTTAACATGCTTGGCTCACACCCTGTCTCGGTGACTTTGTACCTTCGGTGCCGTCAGGCTCTGCCTGCTCCTCCCGCTGCTTCTGCTTGAACTTCATGTTCCCATAGTGCATCACGGCGCCCGTGAGCTTGTAGAGCCCGGACTTCTCCTCTGCAGTGAAGCCCAGGATGTCAATGGCACTCTGGCATGGAAAGAACGGCACGTCAGCCGGCTGACCCCAGGGGCCAGGACGAGCACCCTGTACCTCTCTCTGTTCTACTTACATCCGTGGCCAGCAGCTCCTCCGCATCGTCAATGCTGGCCACCAGGATCTCGCCCTGGCTGATGAACGGGTAGTCGTAAGGGTTGGTCGTAATCAGCAGCAGCTCTGAAATGAGTAGTTAGAGGAGGTCGCATAGATTCGAAGAGAACATCCACCAGAGGGTTTGAGCTCTTATGTTCAGGTTTGAAACTCTTACTGCTGGAGCCCAAATTGGATTTAGAGTTAGAATTAGAGTTAGAGTTAGAGTTAGAGTTAGAGATCTCTAAACAGCCTCTCGGTGCTCAGGCTCTGCCTGGATGTAAAGTGTGCGGGGAAGACAGTGCAGCCGGCCCATGCAGTGTAGAGGAAGAACCCAGGCAGAGTGCAGTATTTAAAGTCTTGCTCTGCATGCAAATGGCGCTTCGTGAAGAAGGTTCAGAGCAGGTAAAAGGGAAGCTGGCAGAGTCTGGAGGAGGGGAGCACAGGTTGAAAAGCTGCGGCCTGTTCCCAGGCTTGGAACCAGAAGGCTGAGCAAACACAGCCAAAGGGTGTGGAAGAGCGTGTGCACAAGCCCCTTTAGGTGCAGAACAAAGGGCAGGGACGCTCCACAGGCTGGATTGCTCATTGATTTTTGCACTGGCCTCACAGCATTTGGTGAAAGATGGGTTTCTGTGCTCGAACACAAGGGGGCGCTACATGTCAATTAAATGTTTAGCTGCTCAAAAGGCTTTTATAAACCAGCGCTGAGTTCAGTAGTGGTTTCATCTGTTGCTGCCCATCGGATTTGTTTTGTTTTGTTTTATTTTTTTCAAATGGGCACGTCACTGTCAATATACCTACATCTCATTTTGAAAACAAACTTTGCTGTCTGTGGAGTCCTCTATGTATATAGGTGCGGCTCTACCTGGACCAGTGATGTCAGAGCCGAAGTGCCTGAAAGACCAGCCCTGCTGGGGACTTGCTCACCTATGAGCTCCGGCTTCTTGTTAGAAAGAATCTGGTAGAAGATGTGGTAGCTTCTCTCAGCCTTCAGCTGGAAAGTCACTCTTGATTTCTCCAGCAGATCTGTGAACACCACACAGCACTGTTTTCCAAGCTGCCCACCCCCCCCCTCCCTGAGACATCCGGTCCCGAGCATCTACTTACAAGTTTCAATATCTGCAGAGGCCAGCTTCCCCGTGGTGCCGAAATGGATTCGGATGAACTTGCCCTGTGGGGACAGGGAGCCCAGCGTTTACCATGGCTCCAAGCGTCCCAGCAGCCTCCTGGGCCAGGTAATAGGAGCCTTATTCCCTGTGGCTGGAAATTACTTATGTCCTCCTCTTCCTCCCTCCTCCTCTTTCCAGATGATGTGCCTTCCTCCCCATTCCTTTATTCCACGCTCCCTCCAAACCACCCCACACGTGCAGCCAACAAGGTAAGAGACTGGTCTTTTTCGAGATGCAAATCAAACCATGTCACTTCCCTGCCTGTAGAATCCTTCCGGAGCTTCCTGTGTGAAATCCAAACTCCTCCTCAAGGTCTACAGGTACCCGGTCTACAGGTCTCTCTGCCTCTCCCCTCACCTCATGGGCGCCCCCTGCCCAGCTCTCTGCAGCTGCTCCCCTACCAGCAGGCCCCCTCCTATGTCAGCGTCTTGTGTTGTCCTTTGTTCCTCCGCACCCTGCAGAGCTCAGGGTTCACGTCCCCCCCCCTCACCTGGAGGCCTCCCCTGCCGACACCGTCTGAAGGAGACCCTGCCCCATTACCCTATCACAGGCCCTGCTTGTTGAACTTTATACGAATGTATCATTATCAGAAATCATCTTGCTGATTTGTTTTGTTTTTTCACTGTCTCTTCCCTCTGACTGTAACCTCTGCGAGGACGGGGACCTTGCTTGTCTCATAAGCCACAGAGAAAACCGCAGCGTATGCGGACTCGGACTCACAAAGCGGGAGGAGTTGTCGTTCCTCACGGTCTTGGCGGCCTCCCCTGGACACCGTCTGAAGGAGACCCTGCCCCATTACCCTATCACAGGCCCTGCTTGTTGAACTTTATACAGATGTATCATTATCGGAAATCATCTTGCTGATTTGTTTTGTTCTTTCACTGTCTCTTCCCTCTGACTGTAACCTCTGTGAGGACGGGGACCTTGCTTGTCTCATAAGCCACAGAGAAAACCGCAGCGTATGCGGACTCGGACTCACAAAGCGGGAGGAGTTGTCGTTCCTCACGGTCTTGGCGTTCCCGAAAGCCTCCAGCAGCGGGTTGGCACTGATGATCTGGTCTTCCAGAGTCCCCTGGGCACGGGGCAAGGGAGGTAGGAGCCACGGAACGGCGGTAAGCAATGCTTCCCCCCTAGTCGCTCCTGCCTGTCTGTGCGCCTGGCAGTCAGGGCACAGCCAGTCCCTCCCTCCCCCTTGCCAATCTGAGGCCGAAGCAAATCAACAGCACGTCTCACTTGGCACACCTTTGCCACGTTGCTCTATTTAGCTATAGTGAGGGACTTGACTTGAAGTTCTTTTAATACTGCATTCCTTGACTCTCCAGTCAGTTAGGTTGTCTGATTCACTTCTAACCGTTGTAATATTTTCACTTAGAAAGGGAGTACCCGCTGCAGTTCTCTCGAGAGGGGGGATTGGTTCTGCCATAAAAGAAGGAGCTCCCTGCGATGCTCCCAGCGGACCTTCCTCAGAGCCTCCCTTTCCAGAACAGTGACAGGGTCTGGTCCTGTGCCATCAGCCCTGCACGGGCCACCTAAGTTGCTGCTGTCCTTCAGGGTTAACTCCTGGCCTGCTCGCCTTTCCTGGGGAAGGGGTATTGCCTCCCGTGCCCTCACCAGGAATTAAGACAACGGGTAGCAGCCGTAGAGACACAGCAAGCCTCCCTCATCTCCTCACCTTCATTTTGGAGTCCTTCTTCTTGGCAAGGTCCCCAGTCGCTGCAATTGTTGCAAAGTACTGGATGACCCTCTTGGTGTTCACAGTCTTCCCTGCCCCGGATTCTCCGCTGTTGGGGGAGAGAGAGGGAGAGAGAGAGAGAGAGAGAAACAAACCAGTTCTGTTAGCGTAGACGGTCTCTCCAAGATGCCACACGGAGGCCTGGACATACTGTGAGCCACGTCAGACACACATGTACCACACAGAGAGGCAGAGGCCCAGGGAAGCCCACCACGGCTGAGCTGACCCAGGGGTGGGCAATCCAGTGCTCTGAGGCCTCCCATGTATCTTCCCGCCCACCCCAAGTCGATCTTTCGCTTGGACTTTGTTCTAAATACTTTCCAGTGGACAGAACAGAGCACGTGGAGCCGCTGCCTCCTGCACCGGGGACAGCAGCCACGGCTTTGACACTGCCCTGCGCCCGGACACTTACGTGATCAGGATGGACTGGTTTTCACGATCTGCCAAAAGCAAAAATAAAACGGAGCTGATGGCAATATAAAAAGAGCTTCCCCCTTTACCCCACCTCTCAAGCAGTCACGGTTCAATGCACAATTCCTCTGCCCTCTCGCAGTTAGTTTAGTCCAGTGGTTGGCAAACTGCGGCTCGAGAGCCACATGCGGCTCTTTGGCTCCTTGAGTGTGGCTCTTCCACAAAATACCACGTGCGGGTGTGCACGTACAGTGCGATTGAAACTTTGTGGCCCATGCGCAGAAGTCAGTATTTTGTGGAAGAGCCACACTCAAGGGGCCAAAGAGCTGCATGTGGCTTGCGAGCCGCAGTTTGCCAACCACTGGTTTAGTCCAATGTGGGAGCTGGAGAATGAGGCTCAGAGGGGTTAAGCCTCTGCTTAAAATCAGCCAGTGGCTTGTCACCGGGCAGTGGCTTCTGATTGTATTGGGTTGAACCGTATGAGATTGTCAATAATGTTTTGGCCCATAGAAATCTTAGTTTCATAGGGTTTAACCAGTACTTGCATTAAATGCACACTTCTCACCAGGGCTTGCAAGGGGCTCGGAGAACTGGCCCCTTTCTGCTCTTTAAGCATCTTTACCCCCCTCTCCTTTGTGCGGAGGTCACAGGCCGAATAGGGCAGGCTCAGGACCACGTGGTGATCCTCGGGAACCCTGTCCAGAGCCTGCTCACCACTCCAGGCTTCCTCCCAGAAACCTACCAGTCAGCATGAACTGATAGGCGTTGTCAGAGATGGAGAAGATGTGGGGCGGGGCCTCCTGGCGCTTTTTGCCTCGGTAGCCATCCACCACCTCCGGGTTATACACCGGCAGCCACTTGTAGGGGTTGACGGTGACACAGAAGAGGCCCGAGTAGGTCTGTGGGAGGGTTAAAAGCATATATGCATGTGTATGTATATAAAACCTTGCCTTTGTTATTTTTTCACAATCAATTAGTAGAGGAGGAAACATGTAATTTCTATTTACAGGTGAGGCCCCTGAGACTCAAGCAGGGGCGTGGCTGGGCCACCCACAGCTGGTGAGTGACAGCTGAGACCCAAAGCCTGTGGTTCCTGCTCCCCCGCTGGAACCTCCAGCTCCACCCTCCTTCCTCCAGCCCCTCTCCTTCCTGTCCCATTCATCCTCGCTTTCTCATCTTCTAGCTTCTCTTCGCCCTTTCCTCTTCTTGGTTCCATTTCCTGTCTTTTGTTCAACAGCTTAGTCAAACAGGAATCTCTCCAGATCCCATCACTGCACAGGCCTCTCCCCCTACCCCACCTGCCCGCAGCCCCAGGGCGCCCCGGGCACGGACATAGATCATCCAGGAGGTGTAGCGGTCCTTGAGGTTGTACAGCACGGCCGGCTCGTTCAGGTGCGTCAGCATGGCCATGTCCTCGATCCGGTCGAACTTGGGTGGGTTCATGGCGTACACGTCCTCCGGCTTGACCACCAGGGTCTGAAAGGGGAGAGGCACGGTGCTCACCAGGGGTCCTCTGCGCGGGTGCCCCCTGTGGACATGTCTCCCGCCAAGAGGCTGGTGAGCCGCGGTCCGGAGCGAGCACCAGGGAAAACGCCCACTGGCAGTGAGGGAGACAGGGTTGGGGGCAGGTGGCGACGGTGCTGCCAGCGGGAGACTTGGTTCTGCCACGTGGGCACTAACTGCTCTCATCAGCCGCGTCAGGTCTCCCACCTGCACCGGCATGTGCTGTGCTTTCTCCAGGGAAGCTCGCAGTGAGGCTGTGAGAGGCACGCTGGCACCAGGGCCACCTGGGCCGGGGCGATGCATGGACCAGACCTGGAGGAGCAGGTGGAGAGCCAGTAGGCCATGCGGGCCTGGACAGGGCTTACCCGGTTGTCTTCGGTTTCCACCGTGACCTTCCCATCCTGGGTACTCTTAATTTTCCCCTTGGCGTACTCTTCCTTCGAGTCGACCACAAAGCAGTAGGTTTTGGCGTCAAAGGGCTGGTTCTGCGCCTCGATCCTCTCCTTTTCCGACTTGCGGAGGAAGGGAGCGGCCATGCCGAACACTTCCATTTCAGTGTCGCTGCTCATGGCGCCAGCTGCAAGGCAAGCCACCCGTGAGCCGCTGCCTCCCAGTGTCGCTGCTCTACGATGGCTCCGGACAGGCTGTGCTCGGTCCCAGGAGCCCCACCCACAGACGTAAGTGCTGGGAAAATCAGCAGAGCACATGTAACCCCGTCTCCTCGTCATCGGAGGCTCGGCTGGCTGAGGGACCTAGAGATGAGCCCAGCCTCTCGGGACCTCACTCCCTTTAAAACCCAGGTGTTGCCCAGGGAAGCTTTAGAATAAACACCATAAAAAACAAAGGCCGTTCTTCAAAGAGATCCTGCTCAGTCGCAAATAGCTGAGGAACTTCTGAACCATTTTGAACGAAGGTGGCCACCTCCTCCCTCAAGGAAAGCGACGGGGCTTCCTCCAGTTCAGGGGTCCTCAAACTACGGCCCGCGGGCCACATGCAAATACAAATATTGTATTTGTTCCCGTTTTGTTTTTTTACTTCAAAATAAGATATGTGCAGTGTGCATAGGAATTTGTTCATAGTTTTTTTTTAAACTATAGTCCGGCCCTCCAACGGTCTGAGGAACAGTGAACTGGCCCCCTGTTTAAAAAGTTTCAGGACCCCTGACTTAGAATATCTATCTTGTTGGGTCATCAGAAGAACAGAACTCTCCAGGAGCCCACAGAAGTCACCAATGAAATCATCTTCCAGGTCTACCTTTTCATAGGCTGCCAGATAAAGGGCATGAAACCATCCAGCTTAGGTCAAAATGAGCCTATTCTCTTCCCTCGTTCCCCCTTTCCCACAGCAATATCGAAGAGAATAGAAGAGACAGCAAACACAGAAGTGAGCAAGAAGAGGAGGAATAAAGCCACCCAAGTCCCCTTTCCCAATGAAGGCTGTCTGCCATCTTGAATCCTGCCCAAGCTGGGGGAGAGTACAGTGCTAAGTGAACACTGAGTTTTATTAGCACCCATCCCCTATAATTCCTAAACTTGTAGAGAATGGCAGGAAGTAAAGGCTGAGCTCTAACCAACTGACATTCTAATTAGTGATGTCAGTCTTGACATGGCTTACTTGTCCTTTTACTTATCAATCTTTGTGGATCCTTGATCCCCAATGTCTTCTTGCTTCTTAACCACCGACTTCCTTACTAGACTGTCTTCCTCTATGTCTTGCCTACTCTCATGTGACATCTAGTAGCTGATTTCTTCTCAACTTGCTCTTGGGAACACTGATTTCTCATTTCCTTCCCACTGTGGCGAGCAGTAAATGGTTCCTGATCCACCTGCCCACCTCAGGTCCTCACTCCCCACATTGCCAATCCTTACCCACTGCAAGGCATGTCTCATCATGAAATGACACAAAACAGTTCATTCGCTATTTTACTTCCCAGCTTGTTGTGTTAGCATTTTGGAGATCCAGGCAAACAATAGAGAGCGACGCAGTAGGTAGAACTCATTGGTGGAGCATAAAAGTACCCCCCTCCTCCCGAATGGACGGAAAGTAGACTGTGAGCCCATCCCTGTCACAGAGTTGCAAGTTCCATTTTATTTCCATTGGATGAATGGTGTGGTATAAATGCACTGAAAATCATAGGACCTAATAAGGTGGCATACTTTTTTTTTTTAAAGTCACACACCAAATTGGGCACCTTCACTTATATGTGTTTGTGTTTAAAATGGTATTGAAAGTAGGTTTCAAAATGATACAGAACACTCCTTGATCCATTTCTTAAGGTTTGAATTTTGACGAAGTAGGAAACCAAGAAAATTATTGCAAAGATAACTTTTATGGGCCTGCGTAATGTAATTCTTTAGTACTGGAAATTGCTTTCTTTTTACTGGCTATGATCGTTCCCGGCCTCTTTCTGAGCCAGTCTAGCATGAAAGAAACCTCCAGGGACGGCTCAGCTGCAACATATAAAGTGGCAGTTCTGGTCCCTTATTGCATTTCCCCTTCCTCATTTGCAGAATGCTAATAATAGAGGCATAGAGTATCACATTCTGCTATGTTAATGAGAAAATTGGTAACGGTGACATTTCGTTGATTCATAAATCTTTGTGAAAAGTACATACAATTTTAAGTAATGAGTTGTAGGTTATTGCTGCTAATTGCCTTGCCATGAGCAAGATGATCCTTGCATCCCTGCCACTTTTGCTCATTAGTCATTCAACAATCACTTATTGATTATCTAGAATGCCTTAGGCTTCTCTCTAGGTCAGTGGTTCTCAACCTTCTGGCCCTTTAAATACAGTTCCTCATGTTGTGACCCAACCATAAAATTATTTTCGTTGCTACTTCATCACTGTAATGTTGCTACTGTTATGAATCGTAATGTAAATATCTGATATGCAGGATGGTCTTAGGCGACCCCTGTGAAAGGGTCGTTCGACCGCCAAAGGGGTCGCGACCCACAGGTTGAGAACTGCTGACTTAGCAAACAATGAGCACCTGCTCTGTGCAGGTTATCAGGTCAATGGTGGTGATATTCCCAGGGAGCAAGATATTCCCGTGCTGCCCTCATGGATGTTGCTGGCTTAGGGGAGAAGACTGTCATTGAACAAAGGGGCAAAGGGGCCTGAGGAGGCTGGTGAGGGAGGGAGGGGCTCAATCAAGCAGGAGTTGGAGCCATCTCAGACGTTTGGGGCTTTATCCTGAAGACAATGAGAAGTTATATCAAGTATCAGAAGACACTTCAATAATTAGCTACTATGAATGCTTCAATGAACATAGGGGTATACATATCTTTATAAGTATTTTCAAATTTGGGGGGTAGCTACCCAAAAGAGAGATTTGGGGTCATATAGTAGGGCTTTTCTTAATTTTTGAGGAACTTCCACACTATTTTCCATAGTGGCTGTACCAATTTACATTCCAAACAGCAGTGAATGAAGGTTCCTTTTTCTCCACAACCTCTTTAATACTTATTATTTCTTGTCTTGTTGATGATAGCTATTCTAACAGGTGTGAGGTGATATCTCATTGTGGTTTTGATTTGCATCTCCCTAATCACTAGTGAAGTTGAGCATCCTTTCATATACCTGTTGGGCATTTGTAGGTCTTCTTGTGAGAAGTGTCTATTCAGGTCCTCTGTCCATTTTTTAATTGGATTATTTGTTTTGTTGTTGTTGAGTTGTATGAGTTCTTTATATA
Source organism: Myotis brandtii (assembly GCF_000412655.1). NCBI lineage: Eukaryota > Metazoa > Chordata > Mammalia > Chiroptera > Vespertilionidae > Myotis > Myotis brandtii. The sequence continues at coordinate 3,070,321 of NW_005370145.1, forward strand.
CAATGGAATATTACTCAGCCATAGAAAAGATGAAATACTGCCATTTGCAACAACATGGAGGGACCTTGAGAATATCATGCTAAGTGAAATAAGTCAGACGGAGAAAGTCAAGAACCATATAATTTCACTCATAGGTAGGATATAAAACTGAAAACAACAAATGAACAAACAAAACTTGGGCGGGTTCATGGCGTACACGTCCTCTGGCTTGACCACCAGGGTCTGAAAGGGGGGAGGCACGGTGCTCACCAGGGGTCCTCTGCGCGGGTGCCCCCTGCGGACATGTCTCCCGCCAAGAGGCTGGTGAGCCGAGAGCACCAGGGAAAACGCCCACTGGCAGCGAGGGAGACACGGTTGGGGGCAGGTGGCGATGGTGCTGCCAGCGGGAGACTTGGTTCTGCCACGTGGGCACTAACTGCTCTCATCAGCCGCGTCAGGTCTCCCACCTGCACCGGCATGTGCTGTGCTTTCTCCAGGGAAGCTCGCAGTGAGGCTGTGAGAGGCACGCTGGCACCAGGGCCACCTGGGCCGGGGCGATGCATGGACCAGACCTGGAGGAGCAGGTGGAGAGCCAGTAGGCCATGCGGGCCTGGACAGGGCTTACCCGGTTGTCTTCGGTTTCCACCGTGACCTTCCCATCCTGGGTACTCTTAATTTTCCCCTTGGCGTACTCTTCCTTCGAGTCGACCACAAAGCAGTAGGTTTTGGCGTCAAAGGGCTGGTTCTGCGCCTCGATCCTCTCCTTTTCCGACTTGCGGAGGAAGGGAGCGGCCATGCCGAACACTTCCATTTCAGTGTCGCTGCTCATGGCGCCAGCTGCAAGGCAAGCCACCGTGAGCCGCTGCCTCCCAGCGGGCCCCAGGCCTGCCCACCTCTGCTCTACGATGGCTCCGGACAAGGCTGTGCTCGGTCCCAGGAGCCCCACCCACAGACGTAAGTGCTGGGAAAATCAGCAGAGCACATGCAACCCCGTCTCCTCGTCATCGGAGGCTCGGCTGGCTGAGGGACCTAGAGATGAGCCCAGCCTCTCGGGACCTCACTCCCTTTAAAACCCAGGTGTTGCCCAGGGAAGCTTTAGAATAAACACCATAAAAAACAAAGGCCGTTCTTCAAAGAGATCCTGCTCAGTCGCAAATAGCTGAGGAACTTCTGAACCATTTTGAACGAAGGTGGCCACCTCCTCCCTCAAGGAAAGCGACGGGGCTTCCTCCAGTTCAGGGGTCCTCAAACTACGGCCCGCGGGCCACATGCAAATACAAATATTGTATTTGTTCCCGTTTTGTTTTTTTACTTCAAAATAAGATATGTGCAGTGTGCATAGGAATTTGTTCATAGTTTTTTTTTAAACTATAGTCTGGCCCTCCAACGGTCTGAGGGACAGTGAACTGGCCCCCTGTTTAAAAAGTTTGAGGACCCCTGCTCCAGTTGCTGAGAACAGCAGTCGCATCTGACCTCGCATCCTTTGGGAGGTCTCCTAAGTGCTGCCCCTCCGCTCCTCTCTAGCCTCCCTGTCCTGGTCTGAGCTCCCAGGTTCCCGCCAGCCAGGGACGTGGCCAGAATTCTCACCTGAGAATCACAGACACAGAACAGACAATGAGGCCGCAGCAGCCTGGGAAATCAGACCTGCAAAGAACGCAAGAGGAAAGCTCAGGGCACCTGGCAGCGTCCGGTCCAGCTTCGATTCAGCTCTTGATAAATTAGGTAAATAAGGAGAAAGGACTAATAACTTACCCCAGAGACAAGCTGGAGGAGCAGATGGGACAGGAACCACAAGTAAGCCATTAAGGTAGTAAAAGCCCCCACTATCCCCAACCTGGCTCTTACCAGCCCACTCTGGGCCGTTGTTCAGTCTGCAATGCCTCCCATTAGAAGTGGACAATAAAAACAGCATCTCTGTCTAAAAGCTGTGGCTCTAGGCCTGGGGCAGGGAGAAACCTCTAAGACCGGCTGACTGACACCCGGACAGTGTGGTTGGTCTTGGGAGGACAGGACATGTGACAGGCACACATGTAGGTGGGGAAGGTGAGGGTACACAGGAAGGCACCACATCCCGTGGTCCCTGCACCACTCAGAGAGGCAAAGGTAGACCGTGATCCCACTGGACAGGCCGAGGGCCATGGAGAGTCCAGGGATCCTGCCCGTGATGGGGAGGGGAGGCGGGAGGAGGACCTGTCCTTCACATCTAACTGTTCCTTAGCAAAGCCAGGCAGGCCCGGCCCGGAGTGCTCGGCCGCACGGAGGCGAGAGCCATGCCGGAGGGGCTGTGACTTACCTCCGCCCACGAGAGCAGCTACGGAGGGGCTGCTGCTGGCTGTGCTTTTATAGGCCCCGCTAACCTCCCTGGCTCATTCCTTCTCTATATTTGGAAAGAGAATGACCACACCACAGGCTGAGAAGCAGCTCCTGCCTCACGTTTTTTTTGTCGTTGTTGCCAGGGGAAAGGTATATATAGAAATGAGCAGGATTATAGCCATTCTTCCAACTATAGAAAGTTGGGAGTTTGAGATGCCTTTTGCTGAACTTGGGGCTGGCGACGTGAGGGACCAGCCTGGCTGGGGAGGCCCTGCCTGACCACCGCGCAGGCAGCTACCAGGCTGCGACATCAGGGGGAGCCCTGCCCGGGGACAGAGCAGTCAGACTGGCCGCAGAAACCTCATCTTACAGGAAAATGAACGAAACTGAAAACGTTCCCATCCTCCTGGAGATTTGAGTAGACTTTTGTCACAACACAGGGTTGTGGCAGGACTGTGTGATTATAAAATTTATGCGAGGGACAACGGCAACAATAGTAATTCTCCTTCCTTCCCTCCCCGCTCCGCCCACTTCTCCTTTCCCTGTGCACCTTTCCGTTTCACTAGCAGCATATCAACATGATCCTTTCTCAAGCACCAGTAGGACCAGTAAATTAGTGCTGGGCACTATCCCACCCGCTAGTATTCCCAGCAACAGCTGTGAAGGCCCTGTTGTTACTAAGACGTATGACCGATTAGGAAAAACCAGCTGCTGGCCTAGGCGGGGGCCGGGGGACATTTCTAAATCAGGATTGGAAAAATAAAGCCTCAGAGAAGAGCAAGGGTATAGTTGAAGCTTTTGCCCATTCCATTCTATTTTTCGCTTGTTTTACCCCACGTTTTCTGATCAAATCTTTGGGAGCGGCCAGTGGGCAAGCGTTGGTTGTTAATTCGAAAGAGAGCTGTGTGTCAACGGTCCCCACTTAAGAATAAGGACTGCCTGCTCCCACCCTTACCAAGCCCAGGTATGGAGGTTACTCAAAGAGGTGTGGGGACATTAATGAAACACCTGCTGTATGCTGGCCCCTATACAGAGCACTTTAAAAAGATACAAAAGGAAAGGAAGATGCAGCCTTTATGCTTAATAGTTTATATTATAAATGATGGATCAATTGTTTTTCAGATTTGGGCGATTGAAGTTCAATGCAACACATTTATTGAGTGCCTGTTGTAGGAAGGCCAGGCCACCGGGGAAAGGCTGCTGACCCCTTCCTGCGGGACAGATAAATGTCACCTGTGGGGCAGGTGTTCTCAGGCCCCGTGGAGCCAAGGGACAGTGCAAAGGGCCCTGGCTACCTCTCAGGCGGCGAGGGATGCCAGGCAGACGGAGGGTGGGGCTGGCGCTCGCAGTGCCTTCTTAAACACAGGAGCGCTGGGGGGAGGGCCTTCGTGGGAGAAGAACATGGGTCCGTTTGGATTTGTCCTTCTCGGTCACCAGCTCACCCAGGTTTCTGTGTAACCACACGCATACTCACGCTCAGGAACTGAAGGGCGTATTCCCCACGGGACTGCGTGAGTGCCGTGAAGGAGCAGATGTCACATCACTGAGCCCAGTATGGGCTCTGAGATGCTGCCGGCCTTCCCCAGCCTCTCCAGCTACCCATCCTCCTTCTCTCCTCAAACTTCCTGTCGAATCAGAGGGTTCAGATGGAAGGTCTGAGAGCGCACTTGCTGCCCGACCTCCTTCTGCATATGAGCAAGTGGCGGGCAGGACGCTGCCCACGGCCATAAAACAGAGGATCCAGTTAGGCATGAAACGCAGCCCTCCAGAAGAAACCCTGAAGACGGAAGTGACTACTGAAATGGCCACATAGAAAGCGGTTTAAATATATTTTTATTGATTTCAGAGAAGCAGGGAGAGGGAGAGAGAAAAACATCAGTGGTTACGGGCATTCAGCAGGATGTTAGCTCCTCAGACACTGTGCCTGCCACTGTGTCTGTCACGTGAAGGTTCCGTGTGTTAGGCACACGCAGTACCACTGCCTTTCTGATGAGCCTGAGTGGACTATGTTGAACATTTGTTTCATTGAGATGAAAAGGGGGGGGGATGGACATATATAATATATTTTTCACAAAAGATTCATCCAGAGAGAGAAAAATATCAAAAAAGAGAACCTCTTGTTGCTTCAAGGGCAGTCCTCAGGGGCTAACTGGGTCTTTTTTTTAAAAAAATATATTTTATTGATTTTTTACAGAGAGGAAGGGAGAGAGATAGAGAGTCAGAAACATCAATGAGAGAGAAACATCGATCAGCTGCCTCCTGCACATCTCCTACTGGGGATGTGCCCGCAACCCAGGTACATGCCCTTGACCGGAATCGAACCTGGGACCTTTCAGTCCGCAGGCCGACGCTCTATCCACTGAGCCAAACCGGTTTCGGCGTCAACACTTTTGAGAAGTCCACTCTTTGTTATGAGTCAGCTGCATCAAAAATTCTGGAGCATTGCCCTGTCGGGCTGCGCCATGTGCTTCACCCATGTTGCCACCATAGTGCCCTGCCTGACGCCCGAGGGCACTACATCTCAGAGGCAGTGGGCAGCTCTCCTGGGGACAGCTGGTGAGGGGGTCTGGGTGCCTTTTCATGGGCTGGCAAGGGCTGGGTCCCGGCTGGGGCTCGGGGGCAGGGCCCAGGGACCTGAGAAACTGGCTCAGGACTGGGCGTTCCTCACTCTCACCAGCGCTCTGGGCTGTGAGGGACTAGCTGGGCTGTTACTGGCTCCAAAACCCCAAGGCCCTGCTCCGCGTGGCCACGGGCTCGGGCTGTGCACCGCGTGCTCAGGCCACTGTCCCCGGAGCATGAAGTCAGCTTCCCTCGGGAGCAAGTGCCTCCCGGCCCCAGTGCCTTCCCGGCGTCCCACTGGGAGGGAATTGAGTGTCTGGGAAACGAGGAACTACTCTGAGCCAAGACCGCTGCCAATGCCCAGAGCCCCAGGTGAAATGGAAGCAGAGGCCTTACCGCCCCTTGAATTCAATTCCACAAACGCCCTTTTCCCCACTTTCTATTATGAAAAATTTCAATGTACAGGCAAGTGCAAAGCACCGTAAATGCTCACCCACTCGGATGTGGACCCTCCTGCTAGGTGTCTGGGGGGTTCAGGGAGGGATGGTCAGGAACTAGGAAGTGAGCCACCTGTTTGTGAAATCAATCAGAGCAAACTTACTGAAAACGTCCCACTTCAACCTGCAAGTGAGAGGGAGAGCTGGTGCTAAAAGGTGGCCATTGCGGAGATAACTCCAGTCGGGGAAACCCACGGCAAGGACTAAAGATGAGCGTGAGCGAGGCTTGAGCCACTCGGGCTGGCAAAGAGGAGGGAATCGCTGCCGCAGGTGGGCCCTGCTGCCGTCCCGTCCCAGCCGGCAGGGGTTGGATGGCTCATGGGTCTGTGGCTGGGAGCACCGAGCAGCATGATGGGAGCAGGGAAGATTGCTTTGAGCAGGCCGGGAGAAGACGGTCATTTTATTCCGAGGGCAAGGAGGCGGTAAAGACGCAGACCTGGCCCAGAGCCTTGCCAAGGAGTCGGAGGATAGGAATGAAATCTAATGCAGGTGTCCCAGACTGAGAGGGCACAGGCCAGGCTGAGGAACCCCCCCTTCCCCCCTGAGTGCACAAATTTTTGTGCACCGGGCCTCTAGTATAATATATTTTTCACAAAAGATTCCATCCAGAGAGAGAAAAATATCAAAGAAGAGAACCTCTTGTTGCTTCAAGGGCAGTCCTTAGGGGCTAACTGGGTCCTCTGCTGGTGTGGGATTCCTCCCGGGATCACCGGGTCAGATGACTTATTCGTGTATTATTAGCCAGCTTTGGGGGACCAGGAGGAGCCCTTGTTGGTCCAGCCATCCCCCAGCCAGAGCTAATCCCCACAGCCGGCCGGAGAGCTGCATTTATTTTTGGATGAGCTGGAAAGAACACGTATTGTCTCAGGAATGCTCACTGGCTCCGGAGGCAGTAAGTGGGGGGCCGCTGCGGGCTGATTAAGATTTGAGCCATAGCCTGTGTATCAAAGGATAACACTGAATTTTCATAATAAGTTGTGGTTTTCAAGTTGGCTATATCTTAGAATCACCTGAGGAGCTGTTAAGAAAAAACTTTGGCCCTAACCGGTTTGGCTCAGTGGATAGAGCATCGGCCTGAGGACTGAAGGGTCCCAGGTTCATTTCGGTGAAGGGCATGTACCTTGGTTGCGGGCACATCCCCAATAGGGAGTGTGCAGGAGGCAGCTGTATCGATGTTTCTGTCTCATCGATGTTTCTAAGTCTATCCCTCTCCCTCTCCCTCTCCCTTCCACTCTGTAAAAAATAAATAAATAAATAAATAAATAAAT
>NW_005370145.1:3077057-3086332 GCF_000412655.1 Myotis brandtii
TAAATAAAATATATTTTTAAAAAAAGAAAGAAAACAACTTTGCATAACCAATTGGAAGACATGATGTCAGGTGGAAGAAAAGACTCCACAGCCATAAATAGATGAAAACACTGTAGAAAAAACTTAACAAGATCTGTGCAAAACCTGAAAGTGGTTCCAGAAGACACAAAAAGAGATTTTCTTTGCTATTGATGATACAATGATTCAATATTATAAAGATGCCAGTTATACCCAAATTAATATATACGAAAGAGATTTTCTTTGCTATTGATGATTCGACATTATAAAGATGCCAGTTATACCCAAATTAATATATACATGTAATGCAATCCCTATAAAAATACCAATAATCTTTTAGAGCTAGATAGTTGATTCTAAATTGCATGCATGAATAATAAAGAAAGCCCTGAAAAAAAGAAAAGTCACGGGCAAGCAGTCCACCAGATATTAAAACCTACACGATAACATCAATAGTGAAGAATGTGCGCTGGTGCCTGAAGAAACAGACCGACAAAACACACACACACACAAACATGATCAAAGGCCCAGAAAACGGCCCAATTACACAAGGAATCTGATTTCTGATGAAGGGAGCATCTCAAGTCCCCAGAGCACAGACAGATTCTTTCATAGCGGTGGAAGGACAGCTGGATGGCCATTTGGACGAGGATAAATTTGGATCCATACCTCATACACATACCAGATTAACAACAAGTATCAGATCCAAATGTAAAGAAATGCAGGCAGTACTAAAAGAAAGCTTGGGTGAATTCCTTTACAGTCTGGGAGTGGAGAAAGCCAACTGTGACTCAAAATGCAGAGCAGTCAAATAAAAACAGACCAAGTCAACAGCATGACAATTAAAGCAAACCTAATGGCAACAAAAGTGAGCAGAGGATATATTAATAACAAACTGGGAGAAGATATTTTCAGTTTAATTACAAAGGGATAATCTTCTCGTATAGAAATCTTAAAAGTTAAGAAGAAAAACATAGAAACCTGAGCAAACAAAGCAGGCAGCTCACAGATAAAGATGGACAGGTGGCATTTAAACATAGAAAAATGCTCACTGTTTTTAGAGAAATGCATATTAAACCACACTTTCTCACCATTTTGAATGGAAAAAAATCCAAACACTGAGTAACATGTTCGGTTGGGGGGCTGTGATTAAATTCATACTCCCATACTTTTCTGGTGGGTGAAAACTTGTGCATCTGTTATGGAGGAGAATTTAGAAAAAATTAACAAAAATAAATAGAGCCCTGGCTGGTTTGGCTAGGTTGGTTGAGCAGTGTTCCATGCACCGAAAGGTTGCTGGTTTGATTCCTAGTCAGGGCACATGCCCAGGTTGTGGGCTCCATGCCCAGTAGGGGGCGTGCCAATTAATGTTTCCCTCCCTTCTCCATTCATCTCGCTCTAAAATCAATAAAAATATACTTTAAAAAAAGCAAATAGCAATTTCCCTTTGACCCAGCAAAACCCCTTCCAGTAATCTGCCCTGAAGATCTATGCCCACGAGCACTAAAACATTGTAAGCACCAGGTTACTGTACTTACAATAAACAGTACAAAATCGCAAGTAGCCCAAGTATGTACTGATGGGAGACTTGCTGACTAAATTATGCTATAGCCACATGATGGAATATGTGGGTCTATGGCTATGCAACAATTAAAAAAAAGAATTAGAAAGATCTTTATGAACTGAGATGGAATAATTCCCAAGATATATTGCAAGTGAAAAAAGAGAGGTGCAGAACAGTGTATATAGAATTCTACCTTTTGTGTGAGAAAGGAGACATAAGAATATCTATACATATTTGCTCATTTTTGCAAAAAGAAACAAGGATAAACCAGAAACTAATAAAAATGGTAAAAGTGGTTACCTACAGCAGGTGAATGTGAACCATAAACTCTGCCTTCTTACATGATCTTGACTCTGAGCCATGTAAATGACATATATTCAAAGATCAATTTAAATTGAAAAAGAGGGAAAAAAGCAATTCCTAAAACTGAATACAAAGTGAACAAATAAGCCTAAAGTACATCAAAATGATAGCATAACCACACTTTAAAAAGACTCCTGTCAATTTGGAAAAGTACTGTGTACCTTCTTAGGGAAATGTATAAAAGCATAAAAGAAAAGCAAAGAAACTGGGAACGCCTCTCAAGTGTGTTTATTATTAGTTATAATACTGGATTATAATTTCAAATAATTTATATTTTTTGGAAAAGGCAAATAACTGAATAAATATGTCCTTCTTATGAGAAACAAATATTTTCACTCTAAAATATAAAATAAGACAAGCAGGTAAGAAAATCCCTGTAATGTTCATTTGAATTGTGCCTGTTAGTATGAATCAATCTGAGCATCTGAAAGAATAATGACTGTAGTTGAATATCAACATATTGAATAGAAAATAGTCCATGAGTCTTATGGGTGGGCCTGTGAGGAAGGAAAACTCTTTGTCACAGAAGAATGCCACTAATAAAGGTGGACAGAATGAGAAAAATCATTTCATTAACCAATATTCCAATACAAATTTTTGGTAATCTTCACCAACATTATACCTTTGTTATATAATGAAGTTTCATTAACATGGATCTGTTTCCATACTTTTGTGACTTGATCTGCTAAATGCTGTGTAAGCACCATCCTTTAAAAATATTCATATGGCCGAAACCGGTTTGGCTCAGTGGATAGAGCATCGGCCTGCGGACGGAAAGGTCCCGGGTTCGATTCCGGTCAAGGGCATGTACCTGGGTTGTGCAGGAGGCAGCTCGATGTTTCTCTCTCATCGATGTTTCTAACTCTATCTCTCTCCCTTCCTCTCTGTAAAAAATCAATAAAATATATTTTAAAATATTCATATGGTTAGTAAGATATTTAATATTATTAAGGCAAGTCCTTTCTTCTTGCTCTTTTTTCTACTAATTATTTTTCACATTTATTGTTTCAGGTTCATTTCAGAATCTTTTTTTTTTTTTGAGCTCCAAAAAAATGCCATTGTAAGTTAAAGAAATATCTTAACAGGAATTTTATTTTCAGCCAATTCATTGCTTAGAGTCTGACCCAGACATTGGATCAGACATGGGATATTTGGGGAGAAGAGGAAAATTACATAAATCAAGATTAAAAAGTTCTCCAAATTTTTAATTTTACTATTAAGTTAAAAAATAGTTTAATTTTTCTTTTACTCAATTTCAGTCTGGGCCAAGAGATTCCCATGGAATTTTTTACATGCTCAAGTCTTGCATATTATACAGAAAACGCCTTTTTCTTTCTTTTTCTTTGGTGAAGGCCTGAGTGGGGGGGAGGGAGGGGGAGAGTGGCAGGGGCAAAGTGGAGGGGTCAGTGGAGAAAAAAGGAACATCTGTAATACTTTCAACAATAAATATAAATTTTTAAAAATTAATAACGGAAGTAGCATAAAAATTACAGTTGACATACAATATCACATTAGTTTCAGGTGTATGACATAGTGATTGGACATTTATATAACTTACAAAGTGATCACCCCAATAAGTCTAGTACCCATCTGACACCTTACATACTTATTACAATACTACTGGCCCGGTGCACGGATTCGTGCACATCGAAAGGAAATTAATTAAAAGGTGGCTGGCAGGGCGGGACTGGGCAAGACAGGCTGGACAGGCCCTGGAGCCAACCTCCCACAGCCCCTCCCCAGCTGGCTGCACCTGGCAGAAACCGGCTCTCTGACATCCCCCGAGGGGTCCCGGATTGCAAGAGGGCATTCTGCAAAGTTGCTGTTGTACAGGGTGTGGAATGCAAATGCAAGTGTGCAGTAAACCAGATTCGGGGCCGACAGTGCCCCAGCAACAACATAACCCAGGGCCGAAGGTGGAATTACTCGGCCCCGCGAGGAATCAGGCTCCCTCCTCTCTGATCCGGCCTCACAGGCTGGCCAACAGCCATCCCCTCGCTGTTTGCTGGAGTTACATCAGCTCAGTGCAGACACCTGGGTAGCCTGTGCTGAACAGAAGCTCCCACAGGGAGGGAGTGATAGATGTTTTTGAGGAGAATTTTGAAAACGGGGCCATCAAATAATTATCGGAAAATGGAATTGTTTACTTGAGAGATACAAATGATGTGTTTCATGGAAGCAAATTAACTAAAGGACTTTCTGGTCGGGGAAGATGAGTTCGTTTATTATTGTTTCCCTGGTCCCTTGCCTGTTGGGGAACAAGCAGAGGCTCTGAGGTGCAGAGGACACAGGTCAGTGTGCCGCGAGCGCTTCTCCAACCTGCACGGGCACAGGACTCAGGTCCGGGAGGTGTGGAGTGGAGCCCGTGATTCCCAGGTCCCTAAGCTCCCAGGGGACGTGGTGCTGCGGGTCCGGGGCCACACCTGGGAAATAAGGCTGGAGAGTGAGTTCTAGTCTCAGCTCTGCTACAAACCTGTGGGCAAGTCCTCACCTCGGACTCCTCCTCTCCTGCACAGTGAAGGCATACGAGATGGTCTCTGCCAATTCTGATGCTGGGATGGCATCATGGAAACCTCGGTGCCCAGCAGGGGCAGGCCTCTTGCGACTGGGAGGCTCTAACATGTGTCTGGAGAGTTTGCTTTGGCCCCTTACCTTTGCATCATCTTGAATGGAAAATGGGTAATGGGCCGCCAACTGTGGCTCCGCCCAAGAATACGTCGGACGGCTCAAGTTTAAGGGCGTTGTCCCTGGCTTACTCCCTAAAAAGGGACTCCACCAGGCACAGGAGCCACCCATCAAATGGTCAAGCAGCCGCACAGCTCGATGGACAGTGCCCAGCTGCTGCTCTTCTGTAACAATAGTAAACTCCCTCCTTTGAGAGGAAGGGAGAGGGAGAAAGAGATAGAAACATCTGGGTCCTGGGCCCCAGAAGGCCTCTGAGCAAACCTCTCTCCAAGTGTGCAGCCTCAGCCCCTGTCCCCCAGCGTGGGGGTCACCAGAGCTACTCATTTCCTGAGCCTCTGAGTGCAGATGAGAAGGAAGGTACTGAACATGGGTACAGTGCAGCTAACCTGCTCTGGCTGCCTTCACCAGACCCACCGACTTCTCTGACTCCCATCACTGACTTCGTTAAAGCTTTCAGAGTTTCGCCTTCTGTGCAGTCACTGTGTGGGCCTTCTCTCACCTGGGAACCTGGTGGGGACCGTTAGCCCCTGTCCCCCTGGCCAAGCTGGAGCAAGTTGCTGGGTGGTGGCCGATGCCTTCTCCTCACCACACACAGTTTCCTTTCAGGCCTGCCTCTCACGGGAACTCTTCTTCCCTCCCCCACCCCCTATTTTTGAGTCATAGATTCTATACAACAAAATGCACAAATCTAGTTTATACCTCAATTCATTTTCAGATACGTAATTCATCATCCGGATCAAACTAAACCATGCACATGCCCATGGCTCCAAAGGTCTCCTCGAGCTTTTCAATTACTAGCCACCCAATTACTTTACACTCTTTTGACTATGATCATAGTTTAGTTTTCCCTGTTCTCCCAGCATCTCACTTAGTCCTCAAGTTATCCACTTACAAAAACAAAACACCGAACCAAGGTCTTTCTAATCTGGCCCAACCTGAATGCCACCAGCCGTGCGTGGGAGTGGTAGGGAAGCTGCAGGGTCGTCTCTCTCTAAACCCCTCTGTCCGCCATGAGCTGGGTGCAAACGTGACGCAGTCTCATGTGCGGCGTGAAAAGAACACACCTCCACAGCGACAGTGCCGTGCCTCCTACAAAGCATAGGACCCCAAATGAACTTGGGTTTTCACTGACTGGCTATTTGATATTAAGGAAAAAAATGGTGTGTAATAATGGGATTGTAGTTATGCTTTTAAAGCTAGAGTTGGTATCTTTTAGAGATACCTACACATGCAGGATCAGGGTGGGTGGGAGTGGATGGAAGTATAGATGAAATGAGATCAGCCACATGTTGGTCATTATTAAAGCTTGGTGATGGGTAGCTCAAGTTCATTCACTATTCTACTCTGAATAGATTTTTAAATTCCCACAATAAAAAAAAAAGAGAATTCAAGTTGTCTCTCAATGAACAATCCAGAGCTGTTCTCCTGAAATATTACACAGGGTGAGTGCTGTTAAGACCGCTAGGAGGGGTGGCGTCAGCATGGTCAGACATCTGTGAATCAAGACCATAATCTCTGTGTCGCCCCGGGCGATGGGTCAGGTCAGGGCCTGCTCTCAGCCCTCCCGGGGCCTCCATGGCACTCAGAGTGCCTGCTGGGAAAGGAATGGGCCCTGCCCCTTTGCCCTCATTGCCCACTGGGACTCTCTAAGCTGCTGTCCAGCTGGGCTCCCTGCTGTTCTCAAGCATCCCACACATACTCCCAGGTTCCCCTGATACTCCCAGGGCTCACCCCCAGCTTTCAGATGGTCACCTCCTGAAGGAGTGACCAATCACACTACTACCCACCCTCCCATAACTGCCCAAACCCTCACCTTCTTCACAGCACTTATTACTCTCTGACCCCACTGAGGGTATTTATGTTTCTAGTCTGTCTACACTACTCCACACGGCAGGGAGTTGGTTTAGTTCACTCCCGCATCCCCAGCACCCAGGGCAGTGCCTGTGCACAGTAGGTGCACAATAAATACTTGTTGAATGAACAGACAAGTAGGCTGATGAGTCAAGCTATTCTCCAGGCTGGTTGTGCTGGGGCTGAGAAGGGGAAACTTGCTCACCATCTGTTCTGGAACCCACCCTGTGAGCCAGTGAGTACAGGCAAGGTGGATACAGATTCAACTAACCATGCCCAGAGCAGCAGACACTAGCCCTAGGAGAACCTGGGCCGCAAAGGACAGCAACAGGTCCCTCCATCAGAGTGGGAGTGACACCCCTCTGTGGAAGCAGCAATCCCCAATGGAAATGGCCATGGCCAGGCGGAGCAGCAGCCCTCCCAGCACTCTGCCCTGAGCATCTGTCAAGAACTCCGAAGGAAGCTCACTCTCTTCAATGGACTCACTTGAAAATCAGCTGGCTTCCTGAGGCCTCTGGCCTAGCAGGCCCCTAGAAACACTCCCTCTCCCCAGGCTGCCTGCTCTTCCCAGGAAATCAGGCCCTCATGTTCTGTCAAGATCAAAAGCCCAAGTTTCTGGTTTGAACCTTATGTCTTTTCAAGAAACTTTTCTCTACATAGGAGAAGGCAGGTTTGAATAGTTAAGGCAAGATGACCAAACAGTTCCAGGCTTAGATACGTGTATGGGGGTGGGGCTGCAGAAAACGTGGAGGCGACCAGAGATCAGCATACAAGGCAGGCTGGAGGGGAACCGTGATGGAGGGACAGTGACAACACTTATGACCAAACCCACCTCCTGACACAGCCTTGGTCAAGCAAGCTCCAAACCACCACCCTCGTCAAATAGAACGGCGACCCTCCCTTACTGAGCATGTGCGTCAGAGCCTTCATGTCAAATAGACCCCTGACAACAGTCTGTGAGTGTTCTAGGTTGCGAGGAAGACAAGTGAGGCTTCGGGAAGTTACTTAGCCAGGGATTCAGACCAGGCTGGTTCCGGTGCATTGAGTTCCTGAGGAGCAAGCAGTGATGGTGATGGTGGGAGCAGACTGTGCGGGCACCCTGCACACCACCAGTGCCGGCAGGGAGAGCCCCCATTCTGCCAACAGAGGATCCTGACTGTGTGGTTCCTAGCTCCTTATGGCCATTCTCAGAGAAGGAAGCTTATCCAACAACATACCCCAAACAACACCATTGTTCAATAACAGGTGTGTCTCTGTGGTGGGGGTAGGGGACAACTGAAGTTTACTTCGCAAACGAATTTCTTCTCGAGTTAATCTACTACCTAACCTTGGCAAGGGAGAAGGGGAACTATTTCGGGTTACTTTCAATATTTACCACTCAGTAATATAAATATACAAAGACATAACAAAAATAAGCCACAAAAACTAGTAATATCTGCCCTAGTCACAGTGATAAAACTTTTAACCTAGTATTCATCACTTGAGCCAAAAACAGCCCAAGTAGATCTAATACTCTGGAGATACCCACCCACCACTGCATAGCAGTGGACAGTGGTGGGCAAGAGATTTGAGCTTGATCCGTCATGTCTAATTTTTTTAAAGGAATACATTTGTGAATTTCTGGTACAATAAAATATTTTGAAATGTTGCAGATGGTAAGAAAATGCATCCAAATATTGTTTTCTGGTGATGATTTAAAAATTTCTTCTGACTTTTCTGTATGTATAGTACAAATTTTCTCTACTGAGGATGTTATAATTATGAAAGAACCAATAAATTTTAAGATACATTTAAAAAAAATTTATTGATTTTTTACAGAGAGGAAGGGAGAGGGATAGAGAATCAGAAACATCGATGAGAGAGAAACATCGATCAGCTGCCTCCTGCACACCCCCCAACTGGGGATGTGCCTGCAATCAAGGTATATGCCCTTGACCGGAACCAAACCTGGGACCCTTCAGTCCACAGGTTGATGCTCTATCCACTGAGCCAAACCAGTTAGGGCAAGATACATGTTTTAAATGAACAGAAAATAATTATCTCCTAAGTTCTAAGGGTGTTATTAAACAACACATGGCTGAAAAGGTTAGTTGCATCTCATTAATAAATAGGAATAAACTCCAATGTCATTACTGATGTAATTCATAACTGAGTAAAAAAAAAATACGCTGAAAGGATAAAAAATGCTTGAGTGACTGCTCTTTTAAAGGTAACACACAATTTAAATAGTGCTATATGCAAAAAAGAGTTACTTGGGGGATTATGGGTAATTTGAAACATTTTCTTTAACCTTACATTTAAAACTATATCTTATGCAGATGCTTGACAATTTCAAATCACTTTAATGAGTTCACGTTAGCCTCCAACTCACATGTGCGTTTTTACTGAAATCTCCGCTCTCACGCCTAAGGTATCAGCTGCCTCAGGGACAGCTGGGCATTACGTACTTCCGAGCTTACTGCGGACAGGATTCTTACGATTTTCAAATAAACAGCATTTCTTGTTAATTCCATTGAAGAGCCCAGTGAAAGAACACACTCTAACCCACCCAGGTAAAGACCTTCGAGTGATGCTTTGCTGAAAGGCAGCCTTGATTTCAATTTCCCAAGATTCACAATCGAAAGGATGCCCCACGGGGACACAACACCCCATTTTGGATTCATCTATACTAATAAAAGGGTAATATGCTAATTAGACCGGGAGACCTTCCGGATGTCCTTCTGGACAAAGCCATGGTGGCAGGGCCGAGGCAGAGGCAGTTAGGGGCGATCAGGCCAGGAGGGGAGGGCAGTTA
>NW_005370145.1:3086673-3093213 GCF_000412655.1 Myotis brandtii
GCATGAATTTCGTGCACCAGGCCACTAGTATCACCATAAACACCCCACAGCAGTGGAACAAGTAGTGACTTGACTAGAAATTGGGACCCAAATTATAATCGAGGTTCAGAAGTAAGGGCACCACCTTCACCTCTGGAATTGTCTCCTCATCTATCAAGATTTGGACGTCATCCCTGGGGCCCCTCTCCCTGCTTCTAACATCTCAATCCTAAGCCTTTAAACTTGACACTGGAATGAAGAGCAAATCAAAGGTTTCTTCAAAAGCTGCTGTTCCCTTTCTGGATCATTACACAAGCTCTAACCTGCAACAGCTGAGAATGAAGACAATTTTATTTAGAGCAAGCACACTGCAAAGTGATCCACACAACTGTTTGGTGGCTTAAAACAGACCATCTTTTAACGTGTCTGGCATTTTAGACACTTAGCATCTTGTTACAGGAGACTAGCCTTTCAGTAAGTTCCTCACCTTCACAAGGTTCCTGGGAAAGTCATTCCAACCTTGTAGCTGTTTGCTAAGGAACCCACCCCAAGAAGGGACGGCTACTGTGCTCGTTCGCTAGGGCTGCTGTAATGAAGTACCAGAGACCAGGGGCTGCAACTAGACATGTACTTCCTCCCGGTTCTGGAGGCAGAAGGCTGAGATCAAGGTGTCAGCAGGGTAGGCTTCCTCTGGAGGCCTGTCTTTACATGGTCTCTGGGCGCCCTGACAGTCTCATTTTAACTTCATCACCTTTAAAGACCTCCATCTCCAAATACAGTCACATTCTGAGGTCGGTTAGGATTTCCACGTATGGATTTTGGGGGACACAATTCAGCCCATAACCACTGTTCATGATTTTTCTTTTTCACATATTTTGACATGCCTTTAGAGTAGGTTTAATTAGGTATTAAGAAGACATATAAAACCCAAAAGATAGGCTTATTTCATGTGCATGTAAATCATAACTGATGTGCACAGAGAATCTGTGGTTTGACTAGGCACTATACCTGCTGTGGTAGGATCTGAAAAACTTTCAGAGGACTTTGCCTTATACAGCAGCTACAGGTGGAAAAAGTGAAATTCAAAAAAAGGCCAAAATTCATTCTATCATTCAACAGTCATTTCCTGGTTGTGTGTACTTTTTTTAAAAAAAATCCTCACCAAGGATATTTTTCCATTGACATTTTTAGGAAGAGTTGAAGAGAAGGAAAAAGAGAGAAACACTTGATTGGTTGCCACCTGCCCGAGCCCTGACCAGGGCCCGGGCCAGGGAGAAGCCTGCAACCAAGGTACATGCCCTTGACCGAAATAGAACCCTTTAGTCCACAGGCTGACGCTCTACTAGTATATCCACTGAACCAAACCAGCAGGGGCCAGCTCTGTGTACTTCCATCGACACATAAAGTGATGGTCAAGTCTTCACTCCGCCCCGTCCAAACCTTGTTCTCTCACCTTTTCTCAAGGCAGTTCCCAGGCCACAGCATTTGAAGCACGTCAGACGTCTGTTATGAACGCAGCCTCTACATCCCACCCGACTCAGTGAATCCGCTCGGGGTCTGGGAACCTGCACTACAGCACCACCCACCCGTCCCCTCCAGTCTGTGGGAGTCTGTCCTGAGCTGTGTGCTGCCATCTACGCTCTCGCTCTTCACCCATGAGAAAGGTCACGCTTGTCCAAGCTGCAAAACTGAAAACACATTTATTTCTCACAGAGCAATCAGTACAGGCAGAAAAGAACTCGGTTTCCATTTGCTGTGTCATTGAAAACCTAGCACATCATTTGGCTAAAATTCACATAAAAGTTCCCAAAAGAAACAAATCTAATGGTTTCCCCCAAACAATAGATTCTCTCTTGATTAGTCAGACCAGCACCTGCTGAGAGGGAATGCAATGCAGACCTGACAGTGATATTTCTTAACAAGGACGACTCCACATAAGCTTTCAAGTGTAAAGATCAACTTCGAATGGCAGCGAGCCTAATTCATCAGCCACCAGACTCGAAGGGGAAGCAACAGCACTGCGGACATTATACTCTCCCTGGGAATCCAGCCCCACAACCTGCATGAGCAGGGGTCCAAGACAAAGGAGAGGCAGCAACACTGAGCAGGCCCTACCCCGGGCGGAAACACACGGACTATGCCTCCTTCTCAGCTGTGTCCTTCTCGAGGTCCACTCCACTGGCTTCATATTAACTTGGTCCTCAGTCTTGCGGTGCTATTTGGGAGACTTTTGGTTGTAACCTGTAAGTTCTAAGAATCCACGCTGGCTGATTCCAAGGGTGGCATGCCCCGTCCAATACATAGATGTCCTCATGGTTTGAAGGCCATCCTGCAGGTTGCACATATATGTCAGCGGTCTCCTATGGGAGACAGAGCTCCTTCCTCTTCAGTAGAGAACAGTGCAGAGGCAGCGGCTTTGGCTAGCTCCTCCTCCTGTGCTCCCGCATGTGCGCAGCGATGGAACCAGCTATTTCTGCATTCTTCTTGTTCTGGCCAAAATAATCTAGAAATTCACCATCTGGTCCAATCAAGTACATTATTATGGTATGGTCCACCTGCAGAGAAAGGGGGGTGGGGATGACAAGATTACCAACATAAGTGGCTTATTTTACTGTTTAGGTTCTGCAGGGTAACAGAACTTCACATTGTGCTTAAATAACCTGTGGCACCGATTATTTACGGAATGGGTCGAAGCCTATTATAGTGACACATTATCTCAAATAGCTTGTGTTCTAGAACTCTGCACTGACCATTGCTTGAAACATCAGCTATAATTTGGATTTCCTTTGGTTCAATCCTTAGCATATCCACACAATCTCTGTGAAAAGATTCCACTTCAAGAAACAGCGGCTCTGGCCTTCGTAACACAATCAATGCTTGCGGACGATGCTCGCTTGGGAAGAGCTGACATTTATGAGTAAAATATTTCATCAGACCCCTGGACCGTATTACAAAGACATAGTACATGGAATTAAAAATGTTGGGGAGAAATTATGTTCTTCAATGAGTTCTTGGGTGTATGCCTTTGCTTTAGGAAGAACTGGCTGGCTGTCAATTCATCAGGACCTGAATTCTGCTTACCATGTTTCATGAGAAGAAACCAGAAAACCAACTACTAACTATAAAAGTTATAGACTCTAACACAGTATTTAGTCCTGATAGCAGTGATTCAAATGGAAACATGACAACAGGTGTCTTTCTCCCGCAGGAAATTCTTACACTACACAGGGCAATCCCATCCGAAGCAAAGCACCGGGAAACTCCCGAGAAGCCACAACACTACACCTCAGAGGGATCACCTAAAATCCACTATCCCAGTGGTTGGCAAACTGCGGCTCGCGAGCCGCATGCGGCTCTTTGGCCCCTCGAGTGTGGCTCTTCCACAAAATACCGACTTCTGCGCATGGGCCACGAAGTTTCAATCGCACTGTACGTGCGCGCCCACACGTGATATTTTGTGGAAGAACCACACTCAAGGGGCCAAAGAGCCGCGTGTGGCTCTCGAGCCGCAGTTTGCCGACCACTGCACTATCCTTTCCAGGCAAAGTTCTTAAAGTATTCCTAGCTCTAACTTAAGTTTAGACTAGTCACCAGTCTTTCTTAGTTACATGATTCCACAAAACCCCATTTTAAATGAGCAGAAGACTTAGAATTTAGAGTCCTTGGAATTGACTGCAGGCTTGATTGCTACTTGGCAAGATTAAAAGACAGGAATGTGATCACACATACCAAACTGGAGACAGCCCTCAAATATATCTGAACATATGGTATATGTGTGAGGTAATTACTTTTTTATAAACACACATTCATAAAGACACAGCAAATGGAAAGAGCCACCTGCCCACTCAGATACGGAAAGAATGTACACCGCAGGCTCAAGCAGCTGTGACTTCATGTCTTGCATCATTTACTGCACGAGCAGGGCAGGGGCTCTGTGCTTCTCCACACATTTGAAATATTGGTCAGAACTAGGTCTCCAGCTCATCTTCAAACCTTATCCTGAAGCTTACCCCCTCTTCCTCCCTATTTCTTCCTTTTCTCTGTTCTCTATTTAAAAATAGAATGTCAGTGCACTGAACTTACTTTATGAGTATTCTTAATATAAATTACTTCCTAATACATAATAAAAATATTGTACTATCCATGTATGTCAAACTTGTCAGTGGTCAAATCTCAATGCACATTTGGTTAAGGGCAGAGCAAACTGCCACCTGTTTTTAGTGTGCGATACTCTAAAGTTCTAGTAGTTCCTAGTAGAGAAAAATAAACCGAGCCACCTGGCCAGGGCACAAGCTCTTTCAAGTGTCACCTTAACCCAGGAGATAGGTATCAGACACCTCTACAAACAATAAAATAGGCTGAGAGGGTAAATTATCAAATTGGTAAATGCCAGACCAAAGCTTAGAACCCAGATCTGTCCAATTTCAAAGTCCACAATCGTTTTATATCATCATGTTGCCACTATCTCTACTGGATATACATGCACACATCTTTTAATTTTTGAAAAGGTAACCAATGCTCATAAAAAAGAACAAACTTATTCAACGAAAGTCCTCCTCTTCCAGACCCTCCGAGTCCTCAGTTCTCCTTAGAGGGAACCCCTGATGCCAGTTCCTGTGTTCTCCTAGAGCAGAGGTGGGGAACATCCAGCCCGTGGGCCGCAAAAGGCCCATAAAATCAGTTGGTCTGGCCCTGAGTTAGGGGTGAGTTAATTAAATGTCTGACCAAATATAGCAGGCTAATTTTTAAGTTGATAAATTTGTATGGCCTGGGAATGATGTTATTAATATCCACATGGCCCTTGACAGAAAAAAAGGTTTCCCACTCCTGTCCTAGAGAAATTCTCTGCATTTATTAGTATGAGTTTCTATCTACTATTTCTTTTACCACCTGTCACCTATTTATTTTTACAAAGAAGTAACTTTTCTTCTCATTTAATGACATACTGGACATTGTTCTATATCAGCACATATAAAGTAAGCCTTTAAAAAATGGTTGTCTGGTTTTCAGTCTTTTTATAAGCAATGCTGTAGGTTATAGCTACAGGATAAGTTCCAAACAGTAGAATCTCTAACCCAGCGGTTCTCAACCTGTGGGTCGCGACCCCTTTGGCGGTTGAACAACCCTTTCACAGGGGTCGCCTAAGAGCATCCTGCATATCAGATATTTACATTACGATTCATAACAGTAGCAATATTACAGTTATGAAGTAGCAACGAAAATAATTTTATGGTTGGGTCACAACATGAGGAACTGTATTTAAAGGGCCAGAAGGTTGAGAACCACTGCTCTAACCGAAAGAGCATCTGACAAACTGCCCTCAGAAGAGGGTGTGCCCGTCAACCACGCAGGAAGTGCCTCATCCCAACAGCACCTTGGCTCTTTTCCCAAATTTGACTTTGACAACATATTTCAAACTTTTGATCTTTGCTGACCTAACAAGTGAAAATGGCATCACAAGTCACATGTTTTTCACTGAGTGACACTGAACATCTGTTTTTGGTTTGAAAGCCATTTATATTCTTTGTCAAAAGTAGTTTCTATGCATACAAAATCATGTCAGATTGCATGCATACCGTGCAGTGCTGTGCACATTTAGCTCTCAGTGGACCCCTGAACGACTGGCACACCAGCACACATACGACCATTCTGAGGGCTCCACTGGCGTTCGGAAGCCAGAGGCGTACCTTGTTGCTGTTGTTTGAGATTAAGAAAACCTCATTTCATTACATCTCAACCTTTAAGATAACCCCTGCCTCCTTGCAGTTCCTAAAATTGTAACAGCAGTTTCCCACACCATCCTGTGGATGAAAATCTGTGACTTCCAGGGCAGAAGCCATACTAATGAACCAAGAAACTGGAGAGTGTCTCCCCCTATTGGTTGATTTGGCAAACGTAGAGCAATGGACTCCACATTAAGATAAAAATATTAACATCCCATTCTGGATTATGTATACAGTACAAATCTCAGTGCCCAAACTCGAAACCAGTTAATTCAACTCTCTTTTACAGAAAGAGTAAATAAGCTGGAGTTTCTTGCCATGGCTTCCTCTCTCGCCCTGTACTCTTCTCTCATTCTTCTCATGCTGCTGGTGCAACAAGGGGAAACCACAGTAGGGTTTCCTCTTTCCTTAAACTTAGGGCTTAAGGAAATATGCTAATTTTTGTCTTTTTTTTTCTCATGAATCCAAGTTTCCCTAAATCTAGGAGGCATTGGAACTGGAAAATAAGATTACGGAAAATAAGATTAAAGCAAAGGGACCAGAAGCCTAATTGAGGCTACAGTGTGCCCCAGGTTCAAAGGTGACAGAGAAACTGCAGGACCGCAGACAAAGCACTACAGTGAGAGGTCCCCTCTGCACACTGCTCTTGGAAATGAGCCATGGCATAGCCAGCGGATCAATGACTCAGGGTCCTGGCCAGCTTTCTTTCTATAAAACAGCTTTGCTAGTGAAAAAGCTCTTCTGATTAATCACTTTGTCCATCCAAATTAATACAGAAACCAGAGTATGACAACTGAAGAAAAACATGGAAATGACACTAAAATACAGTGTCAACTTT
>NW_005370145.1:3093232-3101902 GCF_000412655.1 Myotis brandtii
TTGATTTCAGAGAGGAAGGGAGAGGCAGAGATAGAAACAAACATCGATGATGAGAGAATCATTGACTGGCTGCTTCCTGCATGCCCCACAATGGGGATCGAGGCTGCAACCTGGGTATGTGCCCTGACTGGGAATCAAACCCTGACCTCTTGGTTCATAGGTTAATGCTCAACCACTGAGCCATGCCGGTCGGGCAATGTCAGTTCTTAATGTGATGGGAAAGAATGTCCTGTTGAGAAAACCGAAGAGAGCAGTATGCATGCCCTTTGTTGGTGCTTCACTGTGAAACCACTGGTAAGAAACGGAACTCAGGAACTTAGGCATTAGCCTGGGGCTCCTGGGGCAGTGCTGATGAAAGTAGATAGCTCTTGAATGTATGAGCTACAGAAAAACAACTTAATGGAATCATTAAAAGCACATAATTAAACACCTAATGATACAAGTCATACAGAGATATGAAAATACACCTGCCCTAGCCAGTTTGGCTCAGTGTATAGAGCGTTGGCCTGCAGACTGGAAGGTCCTGGGTCCGATTCCGGTCAAGGGCACATACCTTGGTTGCAGGCTCCTCCCTAGCCTGGGCCCTGGTCAGGGCTCGTGCAGGAGGCAACCCATTGATGTGTTCTCTCACATTGATATTTCTCTCTTTCCCTCTCTCTCCCACTGTTCTTAAAAATCAATGGAAAAATATCCTGGGGTGAGGATAAACAACAACAATAAGTGTCCTTGGGTGAGGATTAACAAAGAAGAAAAAAAAAAGAAAAAGAAGAAAATACACCTTATAGAAAGTCTACTTATCTGTGGCTTTTCTATTTTCTCTTGCTTTTCAAAATTCTTATTCATTCAACCCAAAATACAGTTCCTCATGGTTAGACACTGCTTCTCAAAAGAAGCATATTTCTTTGACCTCTTCACAGGGGACACAGAAACAATACAATGCTTTTAACAAGTAAAACAGCTTTGCTCCAAAATGCTGGCTTCTCTTCATTTCCAACAAGGCATCAAGTATTATATTCTGTTGATTCTAAGGCACCACTAATTTTATGTTGCCCTATAATTTTTCTAAGTTATAACTAGAAAAGAAAAACAGGCAAGTAAATTATGGGAACAGTGAATATATATTAAATAAGCATCCTTTAAAAAATTTATACTTCTACTGTTCTTTCAAATATCCAATTTCTAAGGGATTTGCAAAAATCTCAGGTTTTCTTTCCTCTCTGATGCCAGTCATCACATAAATCTATATGAACATCTGAGCCCTCAGAGTTATTAGCCTGTGGGTAGAAACCTGAGCAAGTACTTACTATGTAGTCCTCATCTTCGTCCCTGGGGCCAGGGCTGTAATACACTCGGTAAGCTCTGGCTACTTGATCAATCTCTTCTTTTGTGCCAGTCAAGCCAACCAGTTTGGGAGAAAATTCTAAATAAAAAATGAGAAAGACAGTGAAAAAAGAGAAGCACACAAAACAACCTATCCCTACATGAAAAAGCAGTACTAGTTATAAAGCAGCCCTATTGCTACCTTCTTCCGGTGAGTCCCTAAACATTTCCTCATGTTTCAAAAGAAAAAAATTTCACATAGAGAACAAATAAAATTTATCCTGTTATATGCAAGTCACATTGGAATTAAACTAGAAATCAGTAACAGAAGATAGCTTGAAAATCCCAAAGTATGTGGAGATAAACACACTTCTAAATAACATGGGTCAAAGAAATTTCAAGAGAGTAAAAAATATTTTGAAAAACAAAAATGGGAATGCAACTTACCCAAATTTTTGGGATGAAGAAAAAGCAGTGCTTAAGAGAGAAATTTATAGCACTGAATGCATACATTAGAAAAGAAAGATCTAAAGTCAGTAAGTTTCCTCCTTAGGAAACTAGAAAAAGAAGAGCAAATTAAACCCAATGTAAGCAGAAAAGAAAAATGAGAGCAGAAATCAATGGAGTTGAAAACAGGATATTAATATAGAACAGTGGTTCTCAACCTGTGGGTCGCGACCCCTTTGGCGGTCGAACGACCCTTTCACAGGGGTCGCCTAAGAGCATCCTGCATATCAGATATTTACATTACAATTCATAACAGTAGCAACATTACAGTTATGAAGTAGCAACGAAAATAATTTTATGGTTGGGTCACAACATGAGGAACTGTATTTAAAGGGCCAGAAGGTTGAGAACCACTGATATAGAAGATCAATGAAACTGAAAGTTGGTTCTTAATCTATCCTCATATCCTTTCATGACTATCTAGTAAAGAGGGAATATATTCTAATTATTTAAGTCACATTTCTTGTTTTTAAATAATGAGATATGCTGAAGTTCAAAGATATAGTCATGAATTAAGCAGTATAATTTTTATCTTTATATCATACTAGAGGCCCAGTACACAAAAACCCGTGCTCCTGGGGTGGGGGGGGGGTGGGGAGGAAGGTCCTTCAGCCCAGCCTGCGCCCTCTCACAGTCCAGGACTCCTCAGGGGATGTCCACCTGCCGGCTTAGGCCTGCTCCCCGGGGGATCAGGCCTAAGCTGGCAGTTAGACATCTGGCAGTCCAGCCCTCGGGGAATGTCTGACTAATGGCTTAGGCCCACTCCCCATGCTCACCGAGTGGGCCTAAGCCGTTAGTCGGACATCCTTAGTGCTGCCACAGAGGCAGGAGAGAGGCACAAGAGGATCCCGCCACTGCTGCTGCGCTGGCCAGCCAGGAGTCAGCTTCTGGCTGAGCAGCACTCCCCCTGTGGATGCACACTGACCACCAGGGGGCGGCTCCTGTGTTGAACATCTGCACCCTGGTGGTCAGTGCACGTCATAGAGACCAGTCGTTCCTGTTCCTTCTGCTGTTAGGGTCAATTTAGACCAGTTGTTCCTGTTCCTTCTGCTGTTAGGGTCAATTTGCATATTAACCTTTTATTATATGGGCTCATATGAGATAAAAATTTGTTTCATTATTAGTTCACACCAGGTCAAAATATCCGTATCTCATTTTCCAGCAAATAATCTCATATTACGGATCTGCTAACTTTTTGGAATTTATGTAAGTAAGCTGGTGAAAGTCACTTAAAACACCTGGATTCATCAGACTATTAAAGTGATAGTCCAACATTTAACCACAGTACCTTCTTCTAAAGGTAGAGAAGGCCTATTTTCATTCCTTGGACTAATTCATTCTAAACTGAAAAATTGTTCAGGTACTGAAAAAGCAAGATGGCTTGTCTTTCTTTTCTGCTCTATGAGTAAATGAAGAGAAAGGTAAAAGAAGCCCGAATTAGTTGCACATCCAGACCTTTTATAAATTGTTGAAATTTCAGTAATTTTCTGAAATATTTTAAAATCCCCCCCCCCCCAATGCAATTACTAATGATTACTTCATCAATCACTGTCATGGGTGCTGTTGAAGAGTATCACCATAAGGTTTTGGTAGTCTAAGTTAGGTGCAGCAACTCAGATATCTATTCATTTGGGGATATTTATAGTTTGGTTACTACTAGTATACCTGCTTTTTCTTGCTTTAGAAAATATGCTATTGCCCAAGTTTCTGACAAACTTGCAAACTATGAACATTAATTCTACTTTTACACACTAAAAACTCTAAAGGAGAAAACATAAACCTTTGTAACCCTGGATTATGCAAAGATTTCTTACATATAAAGCCAAAAGCATTATCTATACAAGAACAAACTTATAAACTGGATCTCATCAAAATGGAAAATTGCTCTTCAAAAAACATGGCTGAAATGACAAGCCATGGGAGAAAATATTTGCAAATCATACACTTGATAAGAGACTTATATCAGGAATATAAAAGTGAATAAATAAAACAGCCCCAAAAGATATAAAGGGACACTTTTTACTGAAGAAGACATAAAGAAGGCAAACAATACCATGAAAAAATGCTCAACATTAGGGAAACACATATTAAAACCACAACGAGGTGCATATCCATGCTCTTAGCAGTTTTATTTGTAATAGTCAAAAACTGGAAATAACTCCAGTGTCCATCAACGGAATACTATTCAGAAATAAAAATGAATGAACTATTGATACATTCTACAACATGGATGAATCTCAAAATAATTATGCTAAAAGAAGCCATTCAAAAAAAGAGTACATATTCTATAATTCTCTTTACATCAACTTCTAGAAATGCAAACTGATCTACATAGACAGCGAGCAGATCTGGTTGCCGAAGCCAGGGGTGGGTGAAGTGGAGGGGCAGGAGGGAGGGATTAGCAAGGGCACAAGGAAGCTGCTGGGGGGCATGGATATGTTTACTCTTTTTGTGGTGATGGGTTCCCAAGCACACATATGTCAAAAGGTAACAAATTGCACACTTAAATATATACACTTTATGTCAATTATCTCTCAATAAGTCTGTTAAATAATAAAATATATAGTAAGGTCCTTCACAAAACATTTTTAAAAAATAACCTCAAAGGTTTAGAGGACATGTGCATTAGGCTGTGTCATAATAAAAACAAATATAGAACTATTCACTAGTTGTTCTGTCCAGTAATTTAAATCAATTTCACCATAACTACAGCTTAAATTCCTGATTTTTAAGCACCCACCTTCTGCACACTAGTATAAGAACAACAAAACCTGTCTGATCAGATCTTTATTCTCAACACACTTTTCAGTTGAAAAAACTCGAATCCAGAGAAATTAAGCAACTCACCCAAGCTCATAAGACCTAAGTATTCACCTTTAATTCTACCATAATTTACAGTCATTAAAAGTACCTTCTAATAGGTTTAGACCTGCATGTTGAGATGTTTGAATTGAAATCCTTCCACTAATAGTTATGTTTCTGTCATAATCAATGTTTTGGGTTTATAAAGTATGTCCTGAGTTCAAAATGTATTTACATAAGATGTATTTTTAATCCCTCAATGCACATACTCCCAGAACGTATGTACGTTAATTTTACAAAGGAGACAATGAGATGCACAGGCGGAATTAGAAACAAGGCCCCTTACTCTCAATTCAAGGCTCTATTAGCTTTGCTGACACACGAAGGCTGAGTTCAGTTCTCCCACCCTGACAGAATAAAAGGACCCTGTCCCAGCAATAAAGAAGCCTGTGTCTTATTTACTTACTAGTCACAATCACAACTCTGATCCTCATTTTTTTATTTGACTGTAAAATTGGAGATAACATTTGTCCTCCCTATTTCACAGGCTATTTTAAGGTATAAATGAGTTGATATTTCAAAAACTGTAGAGCTAAACAGATATTAAGTATTAGCAATGGAACACACCTTTCACATAATTTGCAATGGCTTCTTTTGTGTCCCTCTCTGGGTCAATAGTGATGAAAAGTGGAGTTAAATCTGGCAGAGTTGGAATATCATCTGAAAGAAAGTTCCCGTTAGTCAGTATTCACACTGTAAGGGAAACGACAAAGAAAACCAGCAATTACAGTAGAGTGCAGTAGCTACTGTAAGGCTTAGGGAAACAAAGGCACATCTGACACTGGTGTTACATGACCGGGAAGGGGATGGGATGGCCTTGAGGAGAAACAGATCGGTATATTGTCTGTGGTGGAATCAGATAACCTACCAAATACCTGCACCAGGGTATCTTGTCCCCTAATCCAACCCAATATTGTAGGTTATTCCCCCCACCATGCCCCAAAGGCAGGGCAAACTATTCATAAGAACTAATAGCCTGGGATAATTCATTTTAAGAAGGATGTAGCCTGTCTTGTTATTGGTACTAATAAATGCTCCTGACTGCACCTTATAGACCATCCACAGATTTTAGTCTAACCAATAGTCATCTGGGAAAGGCAACAGTGGAGTCAATGATGGAAGTCACAATAAAGGGACACAAAGCATAGTTAAGAGAGACCCAGGCCACACTGACATTTTTTTTAAATCCTCACCTGAGGATATTTTTCCATTGATTTTTAGAGAGAGTGGAAGGGAAGGGGAGAGACAGAGGAACATCCATGTCGACTGGTTACCGCCCACAACGTGCCTGCACCAGGACTGGGGATTGAGCCTGCAACTGAGGTACATGCCCTTGACTGGGAATTGAACCGAGGATGCTTCAGTCGGTGGGCTGACGCTCTATCCACTGAGCCAAACCGGGTAGGGCCACACTGACATTTTTAAGCAAACTAATATTTAGCATCATAACAAGCTTCTTTTGGTGGAGAATTTATAGGTCATGGGAATCCAAGCAACAGACAAGCCTAACACTAAGATTTTATGTTCACACAAATCAAATAATTACAAACGTCCATCTAACAGTAATACTAGAATGTGAAAAGCATAGTAACATTAAGGACATTAAGTAAACATACTTTTCATAGTAAGTGATGGCTTCCTTACCTATTTCATCCACGACTTGAATCATTTTTTCTAGTTCTTCTGGACAAACATCAGGGCAATGAGTGAAACCAAAATAAATCAATACCCACTGACCCAGGTAGTCCTTATCAGTTTTGGGCTCTCCGGTATGAGTTACGAGGGAAAATGGTCCCCCAAGTAGAGGCTTTCCAATGCTTCGCTGCCGTTCCTTCTCCAGCTCTTGAACAGACACAAATACACACACACACACAGACACACACACACAAAATCGTCAATATAACCATAGGTACTCAATACCTGATATATGATT
Source organism: Myotis brandtii (assembly GCF_000412655.1). Lineage (NCBI taxonomy): Eukaryota > Metazoa > Chordata > Mammalia > Chiroptera > Vespertilionidae > Myotis > Myotis brandtii. The sequence continues at coordinate 3,099,855 of NW_005370145.1, forward strand.
CATACTATACTAATGGCTGTGTGGGCACAAAATGTACAAGAAATAGTGTCAGTTTTCAAGAACCATAAAAAAACCTCTTAAGGAAAATAAGCACAAAATAAAATAAAACAAAATCAAATTAAATCTAATATGTACTAAAGACTATAAGAAACGAAAGTGGTAAAAATATTTCTTCTGGAACAATTCAGTCCTAAGCCAACAGGTGTGCCATGATGCGGGTGAGAGAGGGGGCATAGCTATACAGAATGCCTGAGCCCAAGGGGGCAAGGTGGTGGCCTGGCATTGGAAGCCTGAGCCTGAGTGTGCCGAGGGCAGCTATGTGCTGAGGGGAGGGGACAGCGGTGATGGGAGCTTACTTACTTACCGGGGGTTGATCAAATAAGTAAATATATTAGAGATAAGAGAGTTACAAATGGACAAGGAGTTAGAACAATAGAAAGAAAGAAAACTAGAATGAAACTTGTAGTACTGGAAAGAAACTGGAGGTACAATATGAACTTATGGTTTCTATATATACAGAAATATAGATAAAATATATATATATACTGTATATCTCTTTCCTAGCTCTGTCTACTGAGAGGACCTGGGAGAAGACACATTGAACTCATATACCAATAACAACGAACTCGTATCCTTACTTCTAAATATCCTCCTCCACAAAAAGGAAACAGGGTTTTTAGAGAAATAGCTGATATCAAGTCCTGAAAGTCAAGTAGAAACTGAAAAACTACAGATTGAAGGAGACTAAAAAAGCAACTAGGCATGAGGTGTGGTTCTAAACCAGACAACTTTTGCCATAAAGGGCATCAGGCTGCACCACTTTAAAGAGGTCTGAACATTCAACAGTAAAGCATATCAGTGTCGATTTTCTGATTTTGAACACTGTATTGTGATTATATTGGAGAATGTCCTTATTTGTAGAAATATACAATAAAGTATTTGGAGATGCTGAGGCATCATGTCAAGCAAATATTTTCAAATGATTTAGGAACACTCTTAATATTGTATGTATCATAATACATTTTTAATAAAAATGTTATTAATTGCAGGTGACATTCCAAACTAAAGTCAAATGAAGCTTGCATTTTCCTTAAATGTCTTTACCAACACTTTCCTAGCTTTTCAGTTTTATTTCACTGTGATACTAAAGGAACTTAACTGCTTATTAGAATATGAAAATTATATCAATAAAGTACTACCAGTTATACAAAAGAAAGGTCTAAATATCTTCATGAATCTTATATTGCTCAGGTTCTAAAGCCTATGAATTCTCACTCCCAGATTTAAACACCATCCTGTGTATAATGGCATCAAAAGAGACACTAAAAAAATCAAAACAGATTTAAGTGACACTGTAAAGATTTACTGAAAACTCTAAAGCAAATCTTAAGAAGTCCTAGAATATTCGCTAAAATATAAACTTCTTGTAAACAATTTCTAAACACTTCAAGTGCCTGTTCACAGCGGTTCCTAGCTTCCCGCCACAGGTTCTCCCTCTCTCTGTCTTCCAGGGTCAGTCTCTGGCCTGCTTCTGTCTGCTGATACCCAGTGGTTTATGGTAGGGGCTGAGCCTTCCTTTGGCCCTCAGAGCACCCTGAACTTCCCTCTGGCCTGACAGAACCTCATCTAGTAAAATCTTTACTTCACAGGTATCGCAAAGGCTGGAATGCACCTTAGTCATCTTTGTAGCCTCTGGACTTTGCACTAACCCACGTTCAAATCTGTCCAAAAAGAAGTCATTTCATATTGTTGCACAGTGCTATGCTGGATTGGATCCTGGAACAGATGAAAGGCAACGGAAAAACAAGTGAAATCCAAATAAAGTGAGTGGTTTAGTGAGGACTAGTGTACCAATTCTAATTCCTTAGTTTTCTTGACAGGTCAACATTAGGGGAAGCTAGGTAATGGGTATATGAGAACTCTCTATGCCAGTGGTTCTCAACCTTCCTAAGGCCTCGACCCTTTAATACAGTTACTTATGTTGTGGTGACCCCCAACCATAAAATTATTTTTGTTGCTACTTCATAACTGTAATTTTGCTACTGTTA
>NW_005370145.1:3102167-3103327 GCF_000412655.1 Myotis brandtii
GGGGTCGCGACCCACAGGTTGAGAACCGCTGCTCTATGCCATATTTACACCTCTTCTGTAAACCTAAAATTATTTCAAAATTAAAAGTCTAAAAACAAAGAGATGCTAGTCCAGAGGCAGGAAAGACGTTATGCAGAGCTGACCAAATGACATGTACTCACTGTCCGTCTTCTCTTTCTTGAAGAACTTCATTCCAGCCAATAAAGCTCCTCCAATGGCAAACGTGACAGCTAAAGACTTCCAGGAAACGGGCTACTGGGGCAGAGATTTCAAAACCAAAACCACTAGTAAGACGCAGACACTTAACCACACTGAACATATTACCGTAGTTTTTAAATATAAAAACGGGGGCCCTGATATTGTTCAATGTGCGGAACGTTTCATGCTACTTGGGATGAGGACATACTGAAAGTGTCTGCGGATGCAGCCGTATCTGGGATCCTAAACGCAACCACAAAGGCACGTTTTCAAGGGCAAGTCAGCTCAGCCCATTTCTTTTCATTTGAAAAAAAAAAAAAAAGACAAGCAGTGTGCCTCTGATCCCCACTGCTGACCTGAAAACCAGTTCATTACCTGCTGGTGCTGCTATTGTGAATATCAATAAACCAAGTGAAGTTTGGGAGGTGAACCTGGCTTGCAAAGTGGAAGAGGCTGCGAGTGGAGTTCCTGCAAACGCATCGCAACCTCATTTCCTGGTTCTCCTCGAGTCCCCAGATGCGGGGCTGCGCAGGCCTAACTCACTAACATCCCCCAGATCCGAGAAACCCTACCTACCCTCACCCACCACCTAGAGGAAGTGGCTTGTAAGTTCTTTTTGGGTCAGAAGAACCTGAAAGAACCCCCCTCTCAAAAAAAAAAGGGGGGGACCTATCCAGCAGGCAACAACGATCCCTATTTTGCTCAATTTCAACGTGCACACCGAACCTCCAAAAGGGGACCCGAGTGTCGAGATTCTCAAAACACCCTGACCCCCCAACAATGGAAAGTTTCGGGTGGAGGACGCTAAGGAAACCGAGCGGCTGGGCCGCAGACGATTTCAGGCGCGGCCGGGTTTTTTCCGAGCTGACGACCAGGTGGGAGGGCCCGAAGGCCGCGGCGAGGGAAGGAGGTGCTCCGGGTGTGCACTCACCCCGGGCTTCGAGGGGCGCGAGGGGTCTCGG
>NW_005370145.1:3103904-3137017 GCF_000412655.1 Myotis brandtii
AACGGGGTCCGCAGCCCCGCGAGCCCCCGCAGCCCTCACCCCACCTTGTCACCCGCCTCCTGCCCTGTGTGGAGGCCGCCAGTTGGCTGCTGACCCCTTTGCACCTCCACGCCGACCCCTGGCGCTGGAAGTAACTGTTGCTGATAAGGATGATTGATGTCTGTGGTCCGAGTGGCGAGGGCGAGTCAGGGAGGATTGATGCCCGGCGCTCCCGGCTCTCATGGACCCTGATCACACACAGCGGCGCAGGGTGAGGGAGCTGTGCTGCGTCACACCCCGTCCCTTAACTTTCTCCCTCGGCCCCAGTTTCTTCAAAAGCCCTCGGCGACCCCCCTGCCCCTTCCGATCCGCTGCTGAAGGTTTGGGCGAGTGTCTCGTCTGGGGCAGAGGGGCCGCAGCCCCATAGTCGTTCCTTCCGAAAGCTGGACTCGCATTCGTTTCGTCTGCCTTTGTCTCCGTGTCTGTGATCGGAACCCCTCCCCTCCCGGCTTCCCTGGTGGATTCGCAAAATGCAGAAAAAGGGAGAAGTCGCCCTCTCACCTTCCTCCTCCGCTGCAGACCCCACTCCTGCTTGGCTTTCCCGGTGCCCGGCGCGCGGGGCGCTGAGCAGGGGTTTCCTGGGCCACGTGTGCTCCGTTGGTTGTAGTCTGGCATCACCCATGTGTTTTTTTTATTCCAAAGTTGAACGGGAATTTTCTTGAATTTCTGCTCAAAGTCAGTGTGTTTGCTCAGCACTTCAAATCCTTTTTAACCAAATCAAATTTTCTGTCTTGGAGTTGCCTGTGGGTAGTAATATTTCTTTACCCTCATATGTCTGTGTATTGGTTTGCCCGAGGAGAAATTTTCCCTCAAATTGACAGAAAGCCACAAAAGCACTTTGCTTATTCAGGCAATGAGCGTATGAGGTTGCTGTCCATCCTTTTCAGTTGGAGGCTAATTGATGACACATCATGTACATTGAAATGGAGTTCGGTGGTGTTTCTCGCTGGTCACTTAAATTGTGTTTACCAGGGTGATTCTTTTCATCGCTTTGCCTTTGTTTACCAGAGCATTTTTATACAGCCTCTTCATATTAAATCTATAATGTTAAGTAAAATATTCGTTTCTGAAACAGTTCTTGACTCAAAGTAGGTGCTGTGTCGCGGTCCTTCGGATGAATTGCTAGTAACACCTCTGCACCTGATTCATGGAACTTTAGTGTTAAAAGATACCTAAAACATTACCTAGTGTAAACCTATCACATCATCAAACCACCAAGAGCCCCAAATGAGATGGGTTTTTTTTTTTAATTTTCTTTCCATTTCAATACTTTTCTTGGAAGAGCGGACACAAAGGATCATCTGACGATGCTGACCAAATGTTGTCCTTGCTGTAGACTGTTTTGACTAGGACCGCTAGGCCTAACTTTCAGAAAACCTTCCCGGCACTGGAACTTGATTCTCATCTCCGGTTCACACATCTACCCCGGGTGTCTAGCCACAAACATTTCTGCCTCAGTTTTGCCATGACTGCAATATTAAGCACAGTTACATTTCAAGGCCACCCTCCCCCTCGCCTTCCTCTTTCCACAGCCGCCTGCCCCATGGACTGTGCAGTCACAACTTGGCTCACCCACACTCAGTCACACTCTTCTGGCTCAGGCTTTCAGCATCTCTCTGTTGGCGCAGTTCCTCTTACCACAGACTCTCACTAGTTTCTGGATTTGTCACCCCTCCCCTTTCTTTATCTTTGACAGTAGAATAAAGGAAATATTCTTTTCAATGTCAGGCTGTCTTTCTCCACCAGATGGTTAAGGAACTTCAGCCTTCTGCCAGACCTGATTATTACAGAAGTTTTATTAGTATCCTCTTGGAGCAAGTTTTCAGCAATTAAGCATCTCTAGGTATTTCTTCCTATTCCTAAAAATCATTGATGCCTGCTGTGATTTTCACAACATACTGGCTGCTTATCCTGCACCGTGACTTCTTGAGAAAAACTTGCAAAGTTTTCTACATTATTCTGTTCTATAAAAAGTTTCAGGTATTTTGAGGTTGACCAGGTAGGCATCCTTTCAGATATGTAATTAAAAAATAATATTCTTAACATTTAGTGCTTTATGATTTACAAAGTAAACTGTGTATTATAACTCGGTTGAATCTCACATCAACTGATGAGGGTTATTTTGCTGGGAAGTTTTTTCCTAAATGTCCCAGTGGGGAGCCTGTGGGAGGCAGCCAATCAGTGCTTGTCTCTCATCATTAATGTTTCTGTTTCTTCCTCTCCTCTCCTTTCTGAAATCAATAAAGAACAAGGACAAAAAACTTAGAGAACTTAACATATGGTGCAGGCAAAACTTGCAGAACAAAAACTTGGTATTTTCCTTTCTTTCCAAAGCAAATTATTTCCTTGGTTATTCTAATTCTTCCAGACTTTATTTTCTCTAAACCAGTGGTTCTCAACCTTCCTAATGCCGCGGCCCTTTAATACAGTTCCTCATGTTGTGGTGACCCCCAACCATAAAATTATTTTTGTTACTACTTCATAACTGTAATTTTGCTACTGTTATGAATCATAATGTAAATATCTGATATGCAGGATGTATTCTCATTGTTACAAATTGAATATAATTAAAGCATAGTGATTAATCACAAAAACAATATGTAATTATATATTCAATATGTGTTTTCTGATGGTCTTAGGCGACCCCTGTGAAAGGGTCGTTCGACCCCCAAAGGGGTCGCGACCCACAGGTTGAGAGCCGCCGCTCTAAACTTTTGAATACTATTTAAAACTTTGTATTGTAGACATTTAAAAACACATAAAGTAGAGAGAATAAACCTCATGTACCCATTGCTAGCTTCTACAATTATCCTCTCCTCACCCATGTTTTTTGTGTTTGATGAAGCAGGGGGATATTTTGAAAAAGTCCCTGGAATTAATTAATTGATGAATCTTATTAATTCTAAATCTCGCCCCTGGAGGTGTCTGAGTTTTGTCCTCTGTCTACAGGGACTGCTCTTTCTAAGCTCCCTGAGTCATGATCTAAGACTTTGAACTAATCAGGAGAGTCGGTTTCCTGCCCATGGGTTCTTTTTTTCCCTGCCTTACTCACTTGTAATCCTAATTGTCAGTCCTTGAAAGTGCTTGTGTCCTTTCCTCTTGCCTCGTATCTTTCCCTTAAGAGATCACAGTATGGGAATTTAAGTTTCTCTCTTTTTAAATAATTTCTTTATGTAATAAAATTGCATGTATCCTATCCATAACCTTGTTATTTTTTATTCTTGCCTGAGGATATATTTATTGATATTATTTATTATTATTATTTTTAATCCTCACCCTGGGATATTTTTTCCATTAATTTCTAGAGAAAGTGGGAGGTAGGAGGGGAAGAGAGAGACAAAGATAGAGCCAGACAGACATTTTTGTGAGAGATACATCAATTGTTGCCTCCCGCACCTGCCCCCACCAGGACTGGGGAACCTGCACCAAGGTACTTGCGCTTGACTGGGAATCGAACCCTCGACCCTTTGGTCCACAGGCCAGTGCTCCAACCACTGGCCAAAACCGGCCAGGGCATATTTCTTGGTTTTAGAGAGAGAGGGAGAAACATCTATGCAGTATGTGCCCTGATCTGGGATCGAGCCTACAACCTTTTTGGTGCCCAACCAGCTGAGCCATTCTGCCAGGGCCATAACCTTATTCTTATTTTTATTATTATTTTTTAATTTGAGGGAGTGTTCTTTATATGTCAACAAATGATCATTTTTCTTCAGTGTTACATGTGCATGAAAGAAGGTGTGTTCTTTCATATGTAGTACACGACAATGAGATCCACCTTTTGGTTGTATTATTTAGGTCTTCAATAGCCTTATAAAATTTTTGTCTACTTGATCTATCTTCAACTAAGAGAGATTTTAAGTCTTATTAATGTTTCCAAGTCTTATTGACTCTCCTAAAACGTTTTTTAAAAATCAAAGTTGTCATAATATCCATGTATCCAATAGTACATCTTCATGGAGCTTGCAGCTTGTAGCCTTATTTGTGTCTCCCTCTTTAATCATTTCTGGCCTGAGTTCTACCTAATGCAACATCAAAGGAGTAACCTCTGTTTTCTTATATTTGATTTTTCTGGGATTATCTTTGCCTAACCTCTTATTCTTCACCTTTCTGAGTCTTTCAATTTTGTACTGATATCATAACCTTATTTTTTAAAAAAATATTTTTATTGATTTCAGAGAGGAAGGGAGGGGGAGAGAGAGAGAAACATCAATGATGAGAGCGAATCATTGGTGGGCTGCCTCCTGCACGCCCCCTACTGGGGATCAAGCCTGAAACCCAGGCATGTGCCCTTGACTGGCATTGAACCCAGAACCCTTCAATCCGCAGGCCAACGCTCTATCCACTGAGCCAAACCACCTAGGGCCATGACCTTATTTTTAAAAGCTATATGCATTCAGTATTTTGATCTCTTTTCTACTCCAGAACACATTGCTCTTTGGAAGTGTATGGTCCTTGCTGGTTCTTTCCATGTTGCTTCACTTTAAAAAGTTGGCGAATCTTACTTTATCCCTAACCTGAACTGTGTCCCAGGAAGATGTGTCTGATTGGATCACATGATAGAAAAGTAAAGCCAATTCACTTTGACTTTAAGCTCAAAGGAGAATTTCTTGGCTGATATAACTAAATGGCCAATATTAGTTCTGGCAGGAACAGGTGGATCCAGGTATTCAACTAATAGTCCCAGGACTCTACCTACTTCTTTCTGTCAGTCAGATTTCTTAGTTAATTTTCCCCCAGCAGTTCCAGTCTTAGTTATCAGCTTACTAGAAGTAGTTCTAATAATTTTGCTCGTAGTTCCAACTAAAGTCCCAGGGCTGACCTGTCGAGTAACACTCCCTCCACGTTCTGCGTGGAGTAGGGTTCGGTATCTGAAAGTGGAGCCGCACAACAAATGAGAGAAAAAGACACGAGATAATTTTTGCAAATTGGGGCACCAGGCGGGCAAGTCCGGAAGGACTTCCTCCCATGCTCAGGCTGCTCCAATCTTTTATTGATCTGGAGTAGCCCTTAGGGTAAGGAAGCCAGGACTCTACCTACTTCTTTCTGTCAGTCAGATTTCTTAGTTAATTTTCCCCCAGCAGTTCCAGTCTTAGTTATCAGCTTAGTAGAAGTAGTTCTAATAATTTTGCTCGTAGTTCCAACAAAAGTTCCAGGGCTGACCCTTGGCCCAGCTTAGGTTATATGCCTACCCCTGACAAGTGGGGAATGGCTTTTATAGGCCAACCCTGGGTCATGTGTCTGTGCCTCTCAAACCACATGAAGTAAGATTGAGGAATTAGGTAGATACCTAAAGAGATATTGCGGTGCTGTTACAAGAACAGGAAATGGATGCTAGGCAGGCAGAAATAACAGCTATCTACTGGAGAGAAGATGAAATTAAATGTCCTCTAAGAGTTACACAAGTACTTATTATTGCCTTAAAAGCTCTAAGTTTAAAGTTAAAAATAAGCGCATTTGACAAGGGACAAAAGCACTCCCAGAAACAGTTTTCTCTTAAGCTTTGGTAATAATGTTCCACTGATACTTTTGCTAAATTATCTTTTGATTTTATTCTTCTATTAATCTGTACTTGGAATCGTAAATATTTGAAATCTATTAGAACTAGAGCTTTTCAACTAACTTAGGTGAGTTTTGTATTTATTATAATTGTATCTGAGTTCTTTGCCTTCCAAATCAGATTATCTCATCTACCCACCCTCACACTTATAGACTGACTTGCTATCTGGTGGGGTTTTCAAATGGGGACTGCAGGAAAAATGAGCAAATGAAAAAACCCAGTGTAAGAACACAGGCCATGTTTTAGGGTCTCCATCTCTTTTTCTGGTGCTGTTTTACCTGTTTTTGGAATAATTATACCCAACCAGATTAGGGAAGAAAGGAAAGTAGCTGAAGCTCATAATTGGGTAGGTCAGATAGTTGTAGAATGAAAAGAAGCCCCTAATTCTCAAATTAGTCAAATTGAAGTCTGGCCTTTACTGCCAGTTGTGGGGTTGTCACCTCCACCTCTGATAGGAACACTGACAATTAGAATTTCACATATCCGTTTTGTTGTAAGGAAGGGGAGTTCATATTCAGCTTTTAAAAAGCGGTTTGAAATTAATATCCAACTATTGAAGAACCAAGACCCCCTACTCTCATAAGTGAAAATAGTCCCGCTGGCATGGCTCAGTGGTTGAGCGTCAACCTATGAACCAGGAGATCATGGTTTGATTCCCGGTCAGGGCACATGCCCGGGTTGCTGGCTCGATCCCTAGTGTGGAGCGTGCAGGAGACAGCCAATCAATGACTCTCTTATCATTGCTGTTTCTATCTTTCTGTCACCCTTCCTCTCTGAAATCAATAAAAATATATTTTTTAAAAAAATTTTTAAGTGAAAATAGTCACATCAATGTCATACATAGTTTTTGTGCCAGATTTTTTTGTTTAAATTATTATTCTCATATCTTTACCCTTTTATCCCAGATAAAAAATGAGAAACTTACCCACCAAGAAAGACACAAAATAACCCACAGCAGGAATTTAATATATAAAGTACAATGAATGAGTATAATGTATGACTTTCAAAAAATCCTGAAATTTTTATAGAATTATTAGAAGAAGGTGCCTGTTTAAAATTAGTGTATATTTCATAAAAATTACAGATTATTCCAGATTTGATTTTGACTTGGCTAGAATTAGAATGCCTATTCATTAATAGAATAATACTCGTGTAAATTAATACCCTTCTAAAGAATACAGGTTATTCTCTATTTTACAGATAAGAAAACTGAAGCATTTCAAGGTCTTGGTAATTTGGACCTAAGACTCTAAAGCCCAGGCACTTTCCTCTATAGAGTCTATACCAAGCTACCTAGTGAGTCAACTATTAAGTTTAATATCCACTTTACCATTTAGGAGATTAAGATGTTTATAACTGAGTTATCTTTTATACTTTATTTAGAAATCTGTTCAGAGGTTATGGATGACAAGCCCAGTCCTGGAGCCGTAAGTGAGAGTTCAGAACATCTCTTCTCCTTTGGAGTTATAGCAGATATTCAATATGCTAACTTAGAAGATGGCTATAATTACCAAAGAACCAGAAGAAGATACTACAGACACAGTCTTCTTCACTTGCAGGGTGCTATTGAACACTGGAATAGAGAAAGCAGTCCACCCTGCTGTGTCCTTCAGCTTGGAGATATCATTGATGGCTACAATGCGCAGTATAAAGCATCAGAAAAGTCACTAGAACTTGTTATGAACGTGTTCCAAAGGCTTAAAGTCCCAGTTCATCACACGTGGGGAAATCATGAATTCTATAACTTCAGCAGAGACTATTTAACAAACTCTAAACTGAACACAAAGTTTCTAGAAGACCAGATTGAACACCATCCTGAAACTGTGCCTACGGGGAGTTTTTACGCTTACCATTTTGTTCCATTCCCTAAATTCCGGTTCATTTTACTCGATTCTTATGACTTGAGTGTCTTGGGCGTGGACCAGTCCTCTCCAAAATACCAGCAGTGTCTGAAGATGCTGAAGGAGCACAATCCAAATATGGAATTGAATAGTCCTCAAGGTGAATTATTCCTTTGAGCTGAGAGTCTAATACATTGTCTTTAAATTCTTCAGCTACCTTTTATTCGGCAGGAAGATGGATGACTAAGGTAAAAGTATATTGTCACTGTTGTTCAGGGTCAGGATTTCTCACAAGCCTCATGGCACATGGATTGGTTGCTGTGTTGGTTGAAGATTTATTTAAATATCTGAATGATTGTTCTGGGCTGAGCACTTTTTCTAGAGCTTAGCTATTTAGGACTGTAAGCAGTATTGACAATATCACTTTTTTAATGGGTACAGTGGAAGGAACAAGAAAAGTAGGACAAATAATAAATGAAATCGTAACAAGATTATTTCCACAATGATATATGCTACCAAGAAAATGAAGTATGATTGAGAGAGGACTGTTTTAGTTTAGGTGGTCAGAGATAGCCTTTCCAAGGAGAAAACATTTAAGCTGAAATCTAAATGACAGGAGGGAGTCAACCTTGGATAGAGTATTTGTGACAGAGGGATAAACAAATGCAGAGGCACTAAGCATAGTGAAGACTGGCATTCTTGAACGCAGGGAAGGGCCAGTGTGCAGGATGATTTTGCAGGAACCCTGTGGACAGTTAAGAGTCTAATTTATTTTCAGTGTAACAGGAAGCTAGTGAAATAAGCAGAGGAGTGTCAAGACTAGGAGCAAGATACTGGTACAGTGTGATTTATTTGTATATTCTAAATTCTTGTGGTTTCCTGTTTTAAGTCGATTGCTGCCAAATGTTCCTAAAGAGAAGTATAAGTTACCCATATTAGCTAAGTTAAAATGCCCTAATGATGAGAAAATTGTATTTGGTGGATCTAACTTACAGAATTTATTTTAGGACTTTCTGAGCCTCAGTTTGTCCAGTTTAATGGAGGATTCAGCCAAGAACAACTGAACTGGTTGAATGAAGTCCTTACATTCTCTGACACAAACCAAGAAAAGGTGGTGATCGTGAGTAAGTATTTAAATGATTTGTGTATACTAGCATTTTAGAGAATGGGAAATTAAATTTTAAAGCATACTAATAACATGTTGTGATATCCTCTTTCAGTAAAATGAATGCTTAGTTTAAATTGAAAAACAATCTAAGTATGAGATTAACATTTAAGGTTGAGTCAGGGAAGAATTGAATTGTAAAGTAACAAAAACATCTTGCCAAATACTAGAGCCTGTGAATTGGCCTTTTAGGTTTCATAGTAGAATTTCTCCAAATGGGATCAATTTACATAGTAATATTTAAATGAAAAATTCAGTCGAGGTCCCCTACCACACCTCTGGCCCTGCTGCCTGGATGAAAGCAAAGCCGAAGTAACAGGGACAAGTGTTAGAGATACAACTGGCAGTGAGCACTTACGTGATTATTGTTTTTATTTAGAATCGTTTTTGACAGACATGCTGCCATCAGAGATTTAGGAATCTGAAGGTGCTTACAGTACATGCATTGGCTGTGTGCACATGTATGTATATACAAAGAACTGACTTGGGATTTGCATTGTGGCTGGTATACTTGGTTGGGGGGCTGAGATTATATCCCTTGTTTTAGGGATCAAATTGATGTGGCATAATGGGTAAGAACATGGACTAAGGGTCACAAGGATAGAATGCCATTCTGGCTCTTACATCTGTGAACTTTGATTGGGCATATGTCGAACCTACAAACTGCAGTTTTCTCAATATTGCATCAAATGAAATTGTGAAGAAAATGATAGGCTGCTCAGGTAATTGATATAAAATGAGGTTTCTATCAATATAGTTTTTACTTATTATCTTTCATTGATGTAGTAAAAACATGTAGATGGAGTTAAGGGTGTTTCTGCTACCATCAAATATCATTCAAGGCTTGGAAAATGTAAGGGACCCTCAGGGGTTATTGGCATGATGTGACACTATTTTGGCTTTACAATGAGTGGTCTCAAAAACTGAGACTTCTTGACTTGTCTCTTCTTCGCTGTTAGGTTGTACTTGTGACTTTAGAGGCATGGGGAACCTTTGTTCTGCCAAGGGCCATTTAGATATTTATAACATCATTCCCGGGCCATACAAAATTATCAACTTAAAAATTAGCCTGCTATATTTGGTCAGACATTTAATTAACTCACCCCTAATGCCTTGACAGGGCCAGACCAAGTGATTTTGTGGGCTGGACGTTCCCCACCCCTGCTTTAGAGAATACTGGCGCTAAAAGGGACCTAGAGAACATATAGTCAGACCTTTTAATTTTAAAGATAAAGAAACTGAACCAAAAGAGATTAAACAACATAGCTAAAATCCCTCAGCTCCTGACAGAATTGAGGCTAGAGAGTCCATGTTTTGTATCCCAGCCCCTTTCCTACACTATCCTATCTTCTCATTGTATTTATGTCAGTGCACTTATCTATATTATCAGTCTCTAAAATTTCTCCTGTTTTCCTGTAAGCTTAGAAACTGGATGAACAAACCTTTAACTCAGTGCCTTGGGTTTTCTTTATCAAAGTTTAAAATGACTAATCAAAATTTTCTTTTTGTTTGCTTTTACACTTCCCTTTTGGCTACTCACATGTCATTTTGCCTAATTCTAGAGTTTTGGCCATGAAGTTGGAAGACAGAATTGCTGTTAGCTGGAATATGGAACACTGCAGCAGGATGGGGGCTTTGGGTGGAGAGCTCAGGAGTTCAAGGTTGAAAAGATTAACTTTCAGGTGCCTGTTACACATGAGCAGAGATGTTGAGTAATAATGAATCTGAAATTCAGAATAGAGGTTTGAGCTAGCTGTATAAATGTGGAAGTTGAAAGAATACGGATGATATTTAAAACTATGGACATTGCTAAGAGATCACCAAGTCTTTAGGTGTAGACAGAAGTGAAGCCCACAAACCAAGCATTCAGGCACTCCTAATAAGATACTGGGGAAATGAGGAGCTGGCAAAGGAGAGTGAGAATCAGTAGCCTTGAGGTTGGAGGGAAACTGGGAGGATTGGTACTGTCCTGGGAGCCAGGTGTTTCCAGAAAACACTAGTTTCCAGCAACTAATTGTGTCCAGCGCTACAGGGATTTGATAGGTGCGTCCAGTGTGGCATCTAGATCCGGAAAGTCACATGGCCTCTTTGGACCCTTAGCCCTTGTCACATCTTAACGAGGGGCTGAGTGTATGTGTGTGGACAGGTGTGCACTATTAGCCCCCCTTTTTATACAAAAGTAGTAGATATTAAGCAGAATAAAAATATTCAGAATAAAAATAGTAACAGAATTAGTGGGAAGAAGCAAAGACCAATGAGCTATTTATTGTATCTGTCCTTCAGAGTGAAATGTGGCCTGATGTAGGATGTGGCCTCATTTACGTCTTGGCATCTACTTCCACATATCTCCTGTGGGACCTAGTATGAATATTCCCACTTTCGCCTAGTTTTCTCATCTCTAAAATGGCTATGGCTACCTTGTTCTCCTGGAAGTGTTTAAAGGGGCATAAATCAGTTCTTTATAAAACATTGAGTGTTTAGAAAAATGACATATTATTCACTGGTCCATCCCTAAGCTATCTTTTATCTAAGAGTACCTCTGTGTGTGTATGTAACATGTCTATACTTTCGGAAGTCAGAGGCTGGACTCCAGCACAGCACTGGCCTGATTCTACTGCCTTTGCAGACTGCCCTGTGCGGGTTGCCGCAGTCTCCCTTGACGTGTGTACATCCTGGGACTCGCAGGGCTTCTGTCTCTGCTGTGGCCTCTGCCCTTGCATGTGAACTATCTCACCCTCCTTTATGCTCCAGACTCCTGGCTATAGATTACCTCATTCTTCATGTATGTGAATTCTCGCTGGTCTCAGCCCATAATGAAGGAGCAATGCACATTGTTTTCCTGAGTACTCGTTTTTAGCCATTTATTTTGGTGAAACTGGTGTATCCTAATTGGCTCACAACTCTTCTCTTTAACTAACAGGTCATCTTCCCATTTACCCAGAGGCCTCTGACTCTGTGTGCCTGGCCTGGAATTACAGAGACGCCCTCGCAGTCATTTGGTCTCATGAGTGTGTGGTGTGTTTCTTCGCCGGTCACACCCATGATGGTGGCTACTCTGAGGATCCTTTTGGTGTGCACCACATCAACGTGGAAGGAGTCATTGAAACAGCTCCGGACAGCCAGGCTTTTGGCACGATTTATGTCTATCCCGACAAAATGATGTTGAAAGGGAGTGGCCGAGTTACAGACAGAATTATGAATTACAGGAAGGAAAAACCTTTTCCACTTTTAGTCTGATTTATTTTATCCATATAGAAAGAGGAGACTTAGCTTCATGTTTGTGCTCTGCTACCCCACCCCTAACTCCTCAGCCTCGTTGTTTAGTGTTCTGTTGGTGTAACAAAATGTATTATATGGCTTCAGTGTTTTGCTCATAAGACATTCTGAAGTCATTTTGGAACTATATCCAGTGCTAAAAATTGGAAAGAAAATGAATAAAAGTGCCATGAATGAACCAGGGAGGAGACCGGGCAGGGTGGGGGTGGGGTATAGTCCTCAAAACAGACTTTATTTTAGCCTTACCTGAGACTTTTAAAATTTTTTTTACGAGGAGAATATGCTCATTTACTAGCTATGTAACTTAAAATTCATAATAAAAAGCAGCTCAGGTAAAGCTTTTCCTTTTAACCATCCTGTGCAAATGAACTTTGGACATTTTTTTGCTCAGAATAGCCATCATATTATATTTTTATAAGCTTGTGTTCCTATTTTGTAGACCAAAACTGTCATGTTACTCCACAGGTGAATGAATGAATGGTGCTCCCATTCCCATAAGTGATGTGTGCCTCTCGTGTGAGGCTATAAGAAGGGCCTTCAGAGAAGTTATGTGGCCAGTGCAGCTGTGTGCCTGTTTCTGGGGTCTGTTTGGGCCACCAGCTAGAGCTGCATAAGGATAGACAGCAGCTAAATGAATTCACCCTTAACTCCCTTCGTAGATAAATGGGACGTGTTCAATTCAGTTGTCACACATGCTAAGGCTTATTTGCAGAAACACTATATGGCAAATGGGGACTGTTTGGAGTGTAGAGAAGGTTTGATTAAGGGCTTAAAAACAGTAAGGGATCAACCAATGCTGATCAACATGAGTGTGCCTGCCCAACCCCTTACCTAGGCAGTACAGGTGTATTTGTTTTCTATGACTGTGGTGACAAATCACCACAAACTTGGTGGTTTAAGTAACATATTTGTTCTCTTAACAGTTCTGGAGTCAAAAGTCAGAAGTTATTTTCACTGGGCTGGGATCAAGCTGTTGTTAGGGCCATGCTCCATTTTGCTATCTAAGGTAACATTCCCAGGTCCGGGAGATTAGGGCCTGGGTATCTTTGAGGGGCATTATCCAGCCTACCTCCGAGGTGACTGATGTACTCCCTGCAGTAACCAACTCTATAATGGTGAGGAAACAGACCCCTACATACAAGTGTGTGAAGAAAGGACTGGGAATATGGAGCAGGAATTTCATGTTGCTTGAAAGGATTAGGGATGACTTGAAGAAAGGTTTAAATGGGTGTGGAAGTGCATTTCAAGTAAACAGAATAGCATAAGCAGAGGCATTGAAGGATATGCTGAGTTTAGGAGATGCAAGTAATGATACCACGATTCGCCGAAAGGTGCTGAGTAATAAAGCAGGAAAAGGTTAGGCTATGGCTGTGTGCAGAAAAGCCTTGAATGACCAGCCCAGAGTTCAAACTTATCTTGCCACACAGTGTGAGAACCCCAGGTTCCTGAGCTGGGCCATATATGATTAGATTCGTGTTTCAGTCCGGGCAGTAGATGATGAGAGGCTGGTGTACAAAAGTCTCAGTGGGAAGAAAGAAAATTGGGGGTGAGAAGACATGTTTTGATAGTAGAAATATTAAACTTACTAGTAATGCTTCAATTGAAAAGTAGAGTTTAAAAGTAATTTCAGTAATGCTCTTTTCTAAAGGCAGTACTCTACCAAAAGTTAGTTCCTTATATATACTTACGGAGATTTAAAAGGAGCTATAAACTCACATATTCAGTGTGATGTGGGAGATGCAGATAGGATGAACGTGTATCTTGGACATTATTTTTTTTTCAAAGTGGAACATTATTATCTTTTAAGCACAGAATCAAGCATAACTTGGAGGATGGGTAGGTTCTATATAGAATTTGCAAGTAAGTCTATTTCCTCATGTATGACCTTAATAATTATACAAAAAGAGGTATAAAAGCCATAACTGCTATACAGACTAAATGCACATTGGAACACTGAAATCCTTAAAGTAAATTTCACTTTAATCGCTATAATGTCAACTAGATTTTTTCCACTTTTACCTTATCTAAATCTTGATCAAGAATTTCTGACTATCCCGAGGCCATTGTGTATACCTCCTTTAACAAACATTTATAGAATACTTAAATTGTATTTAAGGTTATAAGAATAGAGACAAACTACCAGGCTCATTTTCACTCTCCTGAGTTATGATTGGTGCTAATACTTTTTGAGTGAAATATTTCCTACATCTCATGAAATGGTGTCTTGAGTAGCCCATGTGAAAAAGTTGCCATATAAACAGCATTGACCAGCAGAAATATAATGCGAGCCTCATGAATAAAGTATTTTAGCAGGCACATTTAAAACAGTAAATAGAGGCTGGGGGAAGGTCAAGGGGAAAAATAAAAAGACAAATGTACTACTCTTTGTAATATTTTAAGCAATAAAAAAAAGAGTTAAAACAGTAAATAGAAACAGATAAAATCAACTTCCAATACGTTTTATTTACCCCAATATATCTAAAATATTTCAACATGTAATCAATATAAAAATTTTATATTTATTATACTATGTCTTTAAAATCTAGTATATATATTATACTTCAACCCATCCATTTGGACACTAACTTCATTGGAAATACTTGATCTATATTTAGATATAAAATTTGCAGTAGGTTCACATACTTACTCCAAGCATGCTTAAAACAAGTGTTCCAAACATTGTAAGTTTTCTAATAGCTGAATTGATACGTTTTTAAATTAAAATGGAAAAGAAAACGTCCTCCGTCTAGACACATTTCAAGTGCTCAGTGCACACGTGGCTGGTGGCTGCGGTATTGGAGAGGACAGCTCTAACATGGTCTCACCCCAGGGTTACTTTTGAAATTCATTTTTTTCAAATGTGTATAGATTTCAGTCTTATTTTTATTTACAGTGTAATTGATATTGTTTCCTTTTTGGTTCCAAATTCCTTTATCTAATTTTCCTTTCTTTCCAAGACATGCTTGCTTATTTGTTTCATCTGGGGTCCTCATTTAGTTCATGGCACTGTACAAATGTAATGAGATTAGGTCAGGGAGACAGTCCCCTCTTGAACCTCTATTTCTGTCATACTAACCAAGCCCCGCTTCCCTGTATTTTAATCATGCATAGTAGCCCTTTGTAAGCACTTTATATTTTCAGAGTGCTCTCATAATATCTAGTTTGATCCTTCCAACTTTATAAGTAGATCTAGTTTTAATCCTGGTTTATAGATAAAGAAATAACCACCAGGAGGTTTTTTATATTTCCCAAGTCACATAGATAGTGAGGCAGCTGAGTTAGAATTCATATTTCTTAACTTTTTTTCAACTGCCTTTTGTACTACACTATGATGACACAATAGGATGTCAGACCCCGTCTCTTACTAGTCCCATCCAACCCTGTAGTCAGCCTTAAAAAATTCCTGGGATTAAAAAAATAAAATCCATGTTTATAAAAATTGAATATTCTCATTTTGAGAACAGGATTCTTCATTTAAATGACTGTCTTGCAGTGAGTTGGCCAGGAGGAACGCATATCCTTGTTAATATATATGTAGAGCCATGCAGTAAATGGGAAAAGAGCAATTACAGTGGCAACGACCAACTGAATTCTTCCAACTGGATTCCTATAAAGACACAAAAATTATTATAAATAAAAATCCAATAAAATTGTAGATTACATTGGAAACAAGTATAAAGATAGAATTTGGTAAAATACATCATTTTTAGTATGATCCTTTTTTAAAAATACTGAACTATAACTTACTGATCTTATGCATTTATATATTCTTAATGCAAATCCTGGTTGTTTACATGTGTTGCAAATAGCTTTTCCCACTCGATGTCTTAGATAATTATTGGAGGAACTGAAATGATTGTTAAAATTTATCTTTTCATAATGATTTTTGTGTCCTGTTTAAGAAAACTTCCCACAGGTTTGGAAAATATTAAGTTATCTTTTCTAAGTTTTATTTTCACATTAGATCTATAATCCACCTGGAATTGATTTTTGTGAAAGTTGTAAGGTGAGGGTTGTTTCACTTTTTTCCCTTATGCTATTCAGTTGCTCCAGCGCTGTTCATTGAAGACTGCCTTTCTTTGCTACCCTGCAGCGCCACTGTGTCATAAGTCAAGGGTCTGTGTATGGATGGATCTCTTTCTAGATTCTATTTTGTTTCATTAATTTATCCTTTTGCCAGTAATAGATTTTAGCCTATACTGCCACTGGATAATTATTTAGGTCTTCCTTATTTTAATATTTAGGTCTTTCATTTCTCCTATAATATTTTATAGTTTTGTGTAGAGATATTTTGCATCTCTATTAGATTTAGTCCTAGGAAGTTAATTTTTTATGTTATTATAAATGTTAACTTTGTGTTACTATTTTGTTACTTGCTGACAAAAGTACAGTTGATTTTAGTATATTGACCTAGTATCAAGCAATCATGTTAAAGTCATTTATACAAATAACTTTTTAGATTCTTTTTTATTTTCTATGTATGCAATCATGTCACCATAAATAATGAGCATTTAATTTTTCCTTCTCAATCTTTGAGCCTTCTTCTTCTTGCCTTATTATACTGGTTAGGACAACAGCTAGAACAATGCTCAGTAGAAGCATCAATAGTGACTAACCTCAGCTCATTCCTGATCTCAGAAGGAAAGTTTCACCTGCTCACTATTATGTATCATGCTTTGGCATAGATACCCTTTATCATGTTACTTCCCTTGGATGCCTATTTCCCAAGAGCCCTTACTATGAATGGGTATTGAATTTTATCA
This sequence comes from Myotis brandtii, assembly GCF_000412655.1. NCBI lineage: Eukaryota > Metazoa > Chordata > Mammalia > Chiroptera > Vespertilionidae > Myotis > Myotis brandtii. Next base: position 3,120,546 of record NW_005370145.1, read on the forward strand.
AATGCTCTTTTTGTATAGATTGAGAAGATTGTTTTCTTTTATTCTGTTAATGTAGAAAGCATTTGTACCTTTTTAAATATTAAAACCATCTGTATTCCAAGAATAAACACAACTTGGTGGTTGAGTTATATATTGCAAGATTTAATTTGTTAATGTTTTGTTTAACATTTTTCCACCTGTGGTCGTGAGATTGCCATGTAACTTCCTTTTGTTTTTGTATTATCAATTTTAGTATCATGAATATTCTGCCCTAATAAAACAAATTGGAAAGTGTTTCTTCTTTTACTGTTCTCTGGAAGACTTTGTTGAAGTTTGACGTTATTTCTTCCTTAAATGTTAGGTAGAATTCTCCAGGTAGGCCATTTGGTCTAAGTTTTCTTTTAGGAAAAATTTTAATTATGGACTCAATTTCTTTAATATTTATGGGACTGTTCTGAGTACTTCTTCTGTCACTTTTGGTAAATTGTATTTTTTTAATGAATTTGTCCATTTTTGCCTACATTTTCAAACTTATTGGCAAAAAAATTGTTCATACTACCCACTTAAGCGTTTTGCAATATCTGTTATACCGTATAGTAACGTTCTGTTTTTCATTCCTGCTATTGGTTATTTGTGCCTGTTCTTCTTTGCTCTCAGTGTTATTATTTTGCCAGGGCTTACTAATGTTATAAATCATTTCAGAGAATGAATATGGACCTACTTAATCCTTTCTTTTATGTTTCATTGGTTTCTGCTTTTATGTTTATTTTCTTCTTGTTTCTTTAGGTTTAATTTGATGTTCTTTTTATAACTTCTTGAATTGGGGAATTCCTAAGTTTTTGGAAGCTTAGCTTATTGTACCCTTTTCTGTTTTTTAAATATATGTGTTTAGGCTATAATTTTCTCTCTAAGCATGATTTTTAGCTGCATTACACAAATTTTAATATATAGTACTCCATTGTGTCCAAAGTATCTACTAAAGTCCATGTAATTTCTTTTACCCAAATATTATTTGGAAGTGTATTTCCTAATTTCCAAATATACGATAATTATCTAATTATTTGTTAATGATTTCTAGCTTAATTTCTAGCTGTGGTGAAAGAACATTCTCTTACATTTTTTGGGTCTTCTTTCATGGCTCAACATCCAATCTTTTTGTAAATATTCAATGTGTATTTGAGAAGAATGTGAATTCTGTCATTCTTGATGCTAGTGTTCTGTGTACATCCATTAGGTGAGGTTTCTTATTGTGTAACTCAAATTGTATCATCAGTTTTTGTTTTCTTGTACTATTAGTGACTGAAAGTCTCCGAAGATGATTGTCAATTTTTCAATGTTTCTCTTTATTCTGTCAATTTTTGTTTTATCTATTTTGAGGCTATGTTATTAGTTTTATACAAATTTAGAATTCTTATTATCTGATATAATGGTTTATTATACTTCCTGATTTAATGAATTTTTAGTCATTAAAAAGTGTCTTTCTTTGGCATCTTAAATCCAAATAATATGTGGTGTTGAGATCACCAGATAGCCAAAAGGAAAAAAAGACAATGTTGGATAAATTCTTTATAGAATCACACTAGGATAAATTCTAAATACATGTCCCAAAAACATGTACACACACTTTAACAGCTGATAGCTCAATTGATGTTTCTTTCTTTTTAGCCAGACTAAGCTTTGAACAAAGAAATTCATCCTAAAATGCTACTAGAAGTTTGAAAATGCAGTTGAAGTACAAACACTATCTTTTATAATTATTCAAACACCCTGTGTTCCCCGCCCCCCCAAAAAATGTATACACACTTGACAGCTGATAACTCACTTAATTTTCACTCCTTTTCAGGTTTAACTGATTTGAAATACTGGATGAAGCCAGACTAAGCTTTGAACAAAGTTTATTCACCAGACTTTTTTATTGAGATACATAAAGGATAAAGTTTATGGTACAAAAACCAGCAACAGTTGATGAATTGAGGGTGCACAAATACTGAGCAAAATGATTCTTGATGTTTGCTATTCCTTTGCTTCACATTTAGGCAGTGCCTGGACCAGAATGGTCATCAGTTTGAAAATAGGCATTGACAAAAACAATTATTCATTTCTATAGAGCAGTGGTTCTCAACCTTCCTAATGCCGCAACCCTTTAATACAGTTCCTCATGTTGTGATGACCCCCAATTTCATTGTTACAAATTGAACATAATTAAAGCATAGTGATTAATCACAAAAACGATATGTAATTATATATGTGTTTTCCGATGGTCTTAGGCGACCCCTGTGAAAGGGTCGTTCAACCCCCAAAGGGGTTGTTACCCACAGGTTGAGAACCACTGCTATAGAGTCTTTTAAATTTAGAAAATGAACTGTATATTAATAAACTGACTTTATAATAATTCAAAGTGTGTATACACTTTTTGGGACACTTTAGATCAAAGATTTAAATGTAAAAATGAAACTATACATGTATTAGAAGAAAATTTACTATACTTTAGAAGAAAGAAAGGTTTCCTATGACTCCAAATCCAAAAGCAATAAGGGGAACGATCGATATATTTGGTTACTTTAAAAGCAAAGCATTTTCATGGCAAAGTAAAAGGATGATAAGAGACTGCAAAAGAAAAACTTTCAGCTTATATCACAAAATGTTAATAGCCATAGTATATAAAGGGCTTCTAAAAATAGAGAATAACAACTTTAGAGATTAAACCTATATTTCTCAGAGATGAACCAATATTTTATATGAAAAATGCAAATGGCTCAATCAAATGCAAATATGCTCACCTTTGTTCATAATGCAAATTAAAACTACCCATTTCTCACTCTAACTGGTTTGGCTCAGTGGATAGAGTGTCGGCATGTGGACTGAAGGGTCCTGGGTTTGATTCCGGTCAAGGGCACATGCCTGGGTGGCAGGCTCAATCTCCAGTAGGGGGTTTGCAGGAGGTAGCCTATCAATGTTTCTCTCTCATCATTGATGTTTCTATCCCTTCCTCTCCGAAATCAATAAACATGTATTTAAAAAATAAATAAAACTATTTCTAAACGGTCCTATATAATAAAAGAGAAACATGCAAATTAACCAACCCTTTGCTATGCTCAAGTCACGCCCACAAGCCAATCAGGAGCGAGTATGCAAATTAACCCAACTAAGATGGCGGCGGCCACGGAGCTGGAGCGAGCAGGAGGCTTGGTTGCCCCCAGCAGTTTCAATTATAGAAGATAAATACACCCTGAAAACGGCCATAAGCTCCTCACCCAGGCTGGCCAGGCACCCCAGCGGGACTCCCCCACTCTGAAGGGGCTGTGGGCAGCCTGAAAACGGCCCTCAGCCCCTCACCCAGGCTGGCCACACACCCATGGGGTGAGGGTTCCCACTGGGGGGCTTGACCAGCCTGCAAACAGCCATCAGCCCCTCACCCAGGCTGGCCAGGCACCCCAGTGGGGACCCCCACCCTGAAGGAGGTGTGGCCAGCCTGAAAACGGCCCTCAGCCCCTTACCCAGGCTGGCAGGCACCCCAGCAGGACCACCCCACCCTGAAGGGGGTGTGGCCAGTCTGCAAACAGCCATCAGCCCCTCACCCAGACTTGACAAACCTCCATGGGGTGAGGGTCCCCACTGGGAGGGGGGGGCTTGACCAGCCTGCAAACAGCCATCAGCCCCTCACCCAGACTTGACAAACCTCCATGGGGTGAGGGTCCCCACTGGGAGGGGGGGGCTTGACCAGCCTGCAAACAGCCATCAGCCCCTCACCCAGACTTGACAAACCTCCATGGGGTGAGGGTCCCCACTGGGAGGGGGGGGCTTGACCAGCCTGCAAACAGCCATCAGCCCCTCACCCAGACTTGACAAACCTCCATGGGGTGAGGGTCCCCACTGGGCCGAGGGCTCCCGGGCTGCCAGAGGGATGTCTGACTGCCAGCTTAGGCCTGATCCCCCAGGGAGCAGGCCTAAGCCAGCAGGTGGACATCCCCTGAGAAGTCCCAGACTAAAAGAGGGCACAGGCCGGGCTGAGGGCAATTTTTGTGCACCGGGCCTCTAGTAATTAATAAAAATTCAAAATTTTGACAATATAGTCTTAGAATTCTATTTAACAGCAAAATATTGGATACTCTGGACCTATCAGCAGATAAGGAAAGTCTGTATTTACTACTGAGTGATCTTTAGCATATAGTGATGGAAAAATCAGAGAGGACATTGTATAATTCTCTAAGATAAGCAGTAATACAAATAAATGCACATATTTGCTCCATTAAGAAACCATGGAAGGATAAACCATAAAATTGAAAAAAAGTTTTACCTGTAGACAAAAGGAGAGTATAGGGTTGAGGAACTAAGAAGCTAGAGGTCTTTGAATATACTTTGTTTTGTAGATTTGACTCTGGGACCATGTAGATACTTTATATTATAAACAAAATATATTTTTAATAAAGTTATCCCTAGAAATGAAAGTGAAATTAACTGTATTCCCTTGTTAGGGTTAGTACATAGAGTAACTATCTCAAGCAATTTGAATATACATCCCTTAGAGGGCTGTTTCAAAACAAAACAAAAATACTCCAAAAAAATCTTTAGTAATCATATTGTTATTCTGAGGTTGTGTTTGTATTGTGGGTTAAGTCAAATGAGTTATGTTGAGGATATTGAGATGAGATTTTTTTTTTTTTTTTAGAATAGTCTCTATGCAATCTCCTCTTTCGGTCCTCAGGTGTCAGGGTTCTCTCCTGCAATTTTTCCATTGATTATTCAGGAAGTTTTTCTGTATTTTAGTTGAGATGAGATTTTTGACATGATTAAAAGGAAATATAGATGTAAGATTGCTGATGAGGTTAAATGAAAATCTGTGTTCTTGAATTTGAATTGCTGGGATTAGTAGGAACACATAAGATATTTTTAAGTATATATGTAAAACTAGAGGCCCTGTGCACAAAATTCGTGCACAGGGGTGTGTGTGTAGTGGGGCGGGGGAGTGTCCCTCAGCCCTGCCTGCGCCCTCTCACAATCCGGGACCCTTCAGGTAGGGTCCCTAGGCCTGGCCAGCAATCAGGGCCTATCGGGGCTTTCCTTCCCCCGGCTGCCGGCAGCTGGACCTGCCCCCATGGCTGCCACTGCTTGCCATCTGTGTGGTGATGTCCCCTCTCCCCCGCCATCCATTGCCTTCCTCTGTGGTGACAGGCATGGGGTGCGATTGCTTGGCTGGCCTGGGTCTCCCCCTGTGGATACCGGCCGGGTGGCCTGGGCCTCCCTCTGCGGGGTCCCCAGATTGATCACCGCTCAGAGGGAGTCCCCGCCCACCCGCTGCAGCACCGCCAGCCCAGGGCCAGGTAGCCTAGGCTGCGTGGCCTGGGCCTCTGCTCCACGATCAATCGCCCAGCAGAGGGAGGCTCCACCCACCTGGTCAGGGCTCCAAGATTGATCAACACGCAGAGGGCAGCCTGTGCCTCCCTCTTTGGGGTGATCATGGAGCTCCCCCGCCACCCCGCCATCGATTACCCTGCCAGCGTCCTACGCCTCACTCTGCGGGGCGATCGTGGGGCTATGGCAGGGCCCCCTGACCAATCGCATTGCACCTGCCTTGGCAAGCCTGGCACCAGTGCATGTCATAGCGTGGTTATCCAGAGGGTTGTCTGGACCGTCGTTCTGCTATTCAGTCATTCGGTTGATTTGCATATTATGCTTTTATTATTATAGATTATCTTTATATGTATAATATATATACATTACACATAGATGAGAATTTCCTAGCTCTGTCCACTAAATAGAACAATCGACCAATCCAGTAGCAACAAGCACTGCTTATGCCTGGATTGTGACCTCTAAATACCATTACCTACCAAAAATAACCAGGGCTTTTTTGGAAAATGGTTGATTCCAGGTCTGGGGCTTAAAATGGTTGGTTCCAGGTCTGGGGCTTAAAATGTACATTATCTTGGAACATTTTGTCATACCAAAAAGCAAAAATTACTATGATTATGTCAAAAAGAACTCAGGATCCAAACCTGAATAAGTGCCACTGGTTGAAGATGGACAGCTAAAGCATCAATAACTTGATAACTTCCATGGACTGAAAAAACATAAACTATGTTGAAACCCATGACTTTATAATAACACTACTAACAGAACATTGGTCACTATTGGAAGATGCTCAGGCATGAAAGACTCATTATTTTGATAACTGGTAAATTAAGAATTCCTTTTTTTCCTTTTCCTCTTATGAGCTATATCTCAAAGAATTGATAAGTGGAAGTTTCTCTTTATAGAAGTTTTCCAACTAATAATCAAGGAATGGTATAATTAGAATAGCAGTATTTGCAACTCGAATTAATGGGCTTAGGCAATAATCACAAAGACTATTAACATTACAAAGAAACAGCTAGGCATTATGTATATTATGATGGAAGTACATAATACCACCTATGAAGTAGTTTTGCTTAGTAGTAATAGTAATAATACCAGAATCTGGCCAGGCCTCTAGATCTAATCACCAATTTATTGGAAATATAGAGCACAGAGGAGCAGGCATTTACAGGACAGTTGGGGAAATATAAACATTGAATGGAAAACTCAGTTTTGAAGAATTATTTTTTTAATTTTTGCGTGTGATGATGGTAGAGTGGTTATTTTTTTAAGTGCTTTTAAGGATACATACTGAAATATTTACAGATAAAACAATATGTCTCATTTATTTCAAGGTAAGTGTGGAGAGGACAGTGATATAGATGAAACAAGACTGGACATATATTGAAAATCGTTTGAGAGGAAACCAAGATGGCGGCATAGGTAAACACCAGAGTTTGCTGCCGCAAACAACCACTTCAAAAATACAACTAAAAGACGGAACGGACATCACCCAGAACCACAGGAAGGCTGGCTGAGGAGAGATTCTTCAACTAGAAGGAAAAATAACAGCACACCGAGGCTCAGAGGAGGCGCAGTGTGGAAAAAACTCAGGTGCGGAGGTGCGCGCGCAAAGCGGGCTGGTGGCTGAGAGCGCGGTTGTCGTTTTCGGTCAGGGGGGAGTCTCAGACTCTGAGCTCCAGATACGGGCGAATCGCTGGGGACTCGGACCCAAACGGGAGAAGCGGGAGTGTCTGGCATCAGTTGGAAGGCAGCTTTCCCTCCGAGGTTTGCAGCGGTTCCGGGGGTTCTGAGAAGCAGAGCCTCTGGGAACAGGACTGAGGGCACCATAACGGCTCCCTCCGCCCGCCCTGTTGAGCCCGCCCCGCCCAAGCCCTGCGCAGAGCCATTTGCCGGATCGCCTCAGGCAAAGGCTAGATTAGCACCTCCCCAGAGGACAGAAGTTTTCCGCGGCAGACACAGCTGATTCACACAGCCAGTCGGCCTGGTGGTCAAATCCCTCTAGTATTAACTACAACAATCAAGGCTCAACTAGAACAAGACTGCGCACAAAGACCACTAGGGGGTGCACCAAGAAAGCATAAAAAATGCGGAGACAAAAAAACATGACAGAAATGGAGGATATAGAGCTAAAAATCGCAATTTTGAGGGCTTGCAAAAATGTGCTAGAAGCTGTCAATAAACTTGAGGAGAGAGTCACGAAAACTAATGAGACCCTCGATGCTATGATAAAGAACCAACTAGAAATTAAGCATACACGGACTGAAATAAAGAATATTATACAGACACCCAATAGCAGACCAGAGGAGCGCAAGAATCAAGTCAAAGATTTGAAATGCGAAGAAGCAAAAAACACCCAACCGGAAAAGCAAAATGAAAAAAGAATCCGAAAATACGAAGATAGTGTAAGGAGCCTCTGGGACAGCTTCAAGCGTACCAACATCAGAATAATAGGGGTGCCAGAAGATGAGAGACAGCAAGATATTGAAAACCTATTTGAAGAAATAATGGCAGAAAACTTCCCCCACCTGGTGAAAGAAATGGACTTACAGGTCCAAGAAGCGCAGAGAACCCCAAACAAAAGGAATCCAAAGAGGACCACACCAAGACACATCATAATTAAAATGCCAAGAGCAAAAGACAAAGAGAGAATCTTAAAAGCAGCAAGAGAAAGAGACTCAATTACCTACAAGGGAATACCCATACGACTGTCAGCTGATTTCTCAACAGAAACTTGGCAGGCCAGAAGGGAATGGCAAGAAATATTCAAAGTGATGAATACCAAGAACCTACAACCAAGATTACTTTATCCAGCAAAGCTATCATTCAGAATTGAAGGTCAGATAAAGAGCTTCACAGATAAGGAAAAGCTAAAGGAGTTCATCACCACTAAACCAGTATTATACGAAATGCTGAAAGGTATCCTTTAAGAAGAGGAAGAAGAAAAAGGTAAAGATACAAATTGTGAACAACAAACATGCATCTATCAACAAGTGAATCTAAGAACCAAGTGAATAAATAATCTGATGTACAGAATGAACTGGTGATTATAATGAATCAGGGACATAGAAAGGGAATGGACTGACTATTCTTGGGGGGGAAAGGGGAATGGGAGATGCGGGAAGAAACTGGACGGCGGGAACTGGGAGGAGGGGAGCTATGGGGGAAAAAAAAGAGGAACAAATGTAATCTGAACAATAAAGATTTAATTTAAAAAAAATCGTTTAAGCTAGTTGATAGGTACATCTAATTCACTATGTTTATTAATCTCTCTGATTTTGTATATGTTTGAATATTTTAAAATAAAATAAAAATTTTAATCAGCAAAAAGTCCTTTTTCTGTAATGCTGCCCTTAAAGTCTACTTTTAAAATTGATGTACTAACTTTCATTTGATTGGTATTTGGATAGTGTATTTTTTCCATCTTTTGACTTTCAATCTTTCTGTATCTATATACTTAACGGGTGAATTTTATAAGCAGTGTTTAGTGGGTTTTTAATCTTTTTATCCACTTTGAAAATCTTGAACTCTTAATTGGAATATTTGGAACATTTACATTTAATGTGACTTCTCATATACTTGGGTTTCTCTAAACATCTGCTTCCTATTTTCCCATCTGTTCTATCCTTTTCCCTTCTCTTTTCCTGACCTCTATAATCATTTTTTTTCTTCTAGTGGTTACCCTAAGGATTACCACATGAATTCTTGACTTATCAAAGTCTAATATAAATTGGTACTACTTCCTAGATAATTTAAGGATCTTAGAACACAGTACCTTCATTTATCCCCTTCTAACATATGCTATGCTTGTCATGCATTTTTATTCTTTATATGTTTAAGCCCACAAAATATCATTATTATTGTTTTATAAAGTTAATATTCATTTATATATACTCACACTTTTTTAAAATTTGCTCTTCATTCTTTCCTAAATTTCCAAGATTCCCTCTGAGATCATTTTTCCTTCTTCCTGAAGAACACCTTTATGCTGGCAACTCCATATGATTACACTGGGCCATGTAGGAAACTGGTATTCATGATTAATGATCATGAAACTTTGACTCAACTATTAGTTTTCCTTAGGGAAGGACATTTTTATTTCAAAAGATTACTGTGTTTATTTGTGTTTCAATATTCTCACTAACCTACTTGAACTGATCAACCTTGAACACATCTGATTTGAAAACTTACTTTGATGAACTGTGGCATAGACTCATCCATGTTGCGATAATCACCAGACCAAACAGCTCCCTATAAAATAGCATACATTTCATCTTTGTGACATGGCCGCAAGGGAGATGCATATCACCCCATTATCTCCATGACACATGATTTCTGATTATTGAATGGCTTCCCCCAAGATATAGCATCTATAGAATATTTTTCAAGTCTGGTATGATTTAAAAATTACTTTTTTCTCCGTTAAATCCCTATGTAAAAATAAATTCCATTTTATAAAGCAGATATGAACTCCATGACTGTTCCCCAACATAGAAGAGAACAACAACAACAAAACCAATAAAACAGAAACACAGCTAAATCACTTCATGTCACTGGGCAGAAGACTACAACCAAGAAAATTTCAACTTGATCAGGTATTCTTTTTACATTGTCTTAGAGTGCTGGGTGTTAGGTTGAGCACAAATGGTTTGAGCACATGTTGCAGAGATCAGGCCACATCTTCATGAAGATAAATGATTTTTAGTGAGCCCGACTAATGCTAGAAATATGTTAAAAGCACTTATTTTTTTCATAGAATAGAAAATAATTGTGTTTGGCCACAGTACCACTGGAAGCCCCACTTTGAGTTCGCCATACCTTGTAGGCATCAAGTGGGTGGAGGTGATTCAACGCATTTGGTTTACATTCCCATTGACCCAACCTGATCCAGCTTTCCAAGGACTAGGACCTATAACATAGCAGTACCTCACCAGTGATACTCAAAGGTCTCTAAATCTTCGTATTGCAGATGTTAGCAATGGGATAAAACGTAAAGCAACCCGGCTATTAGGCCAGGATGTCAAGGGTGGGAGGCAGCAAAGGGAGAGCAGATAAGAATGAATGTCCGTTACCCTAACCGGTTTGGCTCAGTGGATAGAGCATCGGCCTGCGGACTGAAGGGGCCCAGGTTCGATTCTGGTCAAGGGCATGTACCTTGGTTGCGGGCACATCCCCAGTAGGGGCTGTGCAGGAGGCAGCTGATCGATGTTTCTCTCTCATCGATGTTTCTAACTCTCTATTCCTCTCCCTTCCTCTCTGTAAAAAAATCAATAAAATATATTAAATAATAAAAAAAAAAGAATGAATGTCCGTGACAGGGAGATGAGGGAGATGACAGGAGATATGCCGGGGCCAAGCTGAACCAGGCTGACCTCTGAGGTGGCTGATCACACTTGTAGATAAGATTCTGGCTTGGCCCAGAACTGAATCAGTGCTGATGGGAGTTTTCACCTGATTAGACTGGACTGTTATCTTTGCTTATTGTAAGGGGCCAAGGTCCACTGCCTGACGGTAATGTAATATGCGGTGCTGCCTGGGGAAGTGATCACAGGGTGGGCTAGATGGTGCTGCGTGTGAGTGCTGGTTCCATTATTTCTTCAGTTTCTTCAGCTTGTAATGGCGATGACCCCGTCCCTGCTTTTCATGGTGTAGGTGGAGACATGCACAGATAAGGTGTTGAGAAGGATCAGATTTCCTCCTTCCCACCTCTCCCAGAGAGCAAAGGTCAGTGCTCACCTGCCTTCTTCCTCGTGTAAGACATTCCACTGTGCATGAAGCATGAGGTGGTATGCCAAGCTGGCAGCCCACACCACGCAAAAGAACACGTGTACTGCGGAGACACTCTTCCAAATGAGGTTACCTGAAAGCAAATCACGGAATCACCTTCCAGAGAAAAATGGTCTGTGTGTGCTTCGCTGTTGTCTGCTTTCAGACAAAGCACTCGGGAAAGGCTGGGTTTGGTTTGGTTTGGTTTTGAGGGACATCATGGAAGTTAAAGCCATAATTATAAACTTAGGTGGGCATTTATTATTTTTGTTGTCCAGCACTCCTTTTCCTGTGATGACTGCCCTTCTTTTCCTTGAAAATCCACCCTTCCCACACTCCCGGCCACGTGGACCTAAGCTAGGTCAATCAATGTGTTTCATTTGTTAGTGACAGAAGTTTAGCTCAGAATCAACAGATGACAAATCAGGGCCAACAACTTAATTCTTGAGAATCCAGTGACGACATCAGGGAAGGTGGTTCTATCTTCTGTGGGACTTAGTGTAGTGAAGACGTGAACTTGGCGCTGTCGGCTACCACGTGGAGCTCAAGACTGAAGTCAGTGCAATCGATGGAACTGAGAGTAGAGAAGTTTAAATTCTGAGCCCAGTGCCTGAAGCCAGCACCCTTTGCCTTGTCAGTAAAGTATCCCAGTACATCTACTTTTTAGCTTGGAGCCCATTTGAGTTTAGTTGTTTTCCTTGCTTGCAATGACTGGAGCCCTAACACACTTTAAAGATATAGACAGAGCCCTAGGGGCCTATACAAGGAGCCCATGTACCTGGGGACAGGAGTTTTCCCCACCAGTCTTTATTCTGAGGCCCTGACAACTTCCAAGCCCTACTAGCAGAAGCTGTTTTAAAGAAAGTAAAGAATAACTTGCAGGATAATATTCCCCATTAATAAGAAAATGATAGTAAATAATGTATTTTTTCTAAGGCACTGCTTTATAGTATAAAATTGTCCAACTTAAGGTTTGTTGAGCGTTTTAGGGCCATAAAAGGCAAAGCAGCCCTAGCCAGTTTGGCTCAGTGGATAGAGCATTGGCCTGCGGACTGAAAGGTCCCAGGTTCAATTCCGGTCAAGGGCACATGCCCAGGTTTTGGGCTCGATCCCCAGTGGGGGGTGTGCAGGAGGCAGCTGATCAATGATTCTCATCATTGATGTTTCTATCTCTCTCTTTCCCTTCCTCTCTGGAATCAATAAAAATATATATAATTTTTAACAAAGGCAAAGCAGCTACATTTTGCCCATAATTGAGGAAGGTACCCTTTGGGCCAGTGGTTCTCAACCTTCCTAATGCCGCGACCCTTTAATATAGTTCCTCATGTTGTGGTGACCCCCAACCATAAAATTATTTTCATTGTACTTTATAACTGTAATTTTGCTACTGTTATGAATCGTAATGTAAATATCTGATATGCAGGATGTATTTTCATTGTTACAAATTGAACATAATTAAAGCATAGTGATTAATCACAAAAACAATATGTAATTATATATGTGTTTTCTGATGGTCTTAGGCGACCCCTGTGAAAGGGTTGTTCGACCCCCAAAGGGGTCACGACCCACAGGTTGAGAACTGCTGCTTTGGGCAATACAAACCAGCTATTTTGAGTGAATTTTTACATGTATACCCACTTGGAATATAAATATATGAAAAACCTCTGTTTTTCATTCATTCATTCACAAGCATTTTTTTAAGTATCGCTATTCAGAATCTAAGGTTCATACCTGTGACAAGAGGGTTAAGTCCAACAAGCAAGGTCAGCACTGCAGGAATCATATACACAACCTGTAAGCACAAAGAGAGGAAGTCATGTGGGTTAAGAAGTATGTCCAACATAGATGTTCAGAAGTACTGAAGTCAAGAAAGACATCAGTGGCCATCACAGTCCACGATTTACTGTAGGTTTCAGCAGTAACCTCTGTTTTTATGGCACTTACCATGTCAGGTTGTAATGTTATCTCCCTTCCACCTAGATCAGTGATGGCGAACCTTTTGAGCTCGGTGTGTCAGCATTTTGAAAAACCCTAACTTAATTCTGGTGCCGTGTCACATATAGAAATTTTTTGATATTTGCAACCATAGTAAAACAAAGATTTATATTTTTGATATTTATTTTATATATTTAAATGCCATTTAACAAAGAAAAATCAACCAAAAAAATGAGTTCGCGTGTCACCTCTGACACGCATGTCATAGGTTCGCCATCACTGTCCTAGATCGTAGGCAATACCAGGAAAGGTTTATTCATTTTTGAGCTCTAGCATTGAGCAGAGTCTGGGTCTCAAGACACACTGACCTCCTAATCTCTCCCAAGCAACATCCATGCCCAAATGGCCCTTCCCCATGTGCATTAAAGAAAATGCTCTTTGACAAGTAGGGCAGGAGGAGCCATAATCAGCTAGGTGGCCCTGCTGGGTCTGGCACCATGGACCATCCAGCCCAACATTCCATCTCTGCAAGTGAGTCCACAGAAAGTTTCCTAACGGCCAATCAGATGTGCCCAACAAGACCAGGCTCTTCATCTTAGAAACTGATGATAAGTTGGTTTGGAGTTTGGAAGACTGGCCCTGAAGGGGCCCTATCTGCAAGCCTCATTCATAGCAAGCAGACTGGCCAGACCTGCTACTGCACGTGTGCTGCGGGAAGAGGGCAAGTAAGGAGATGGTGGGTGTATAAGAAACGTGGTCTTTCCCAGGACAAGTAAGGAGATGGTGGGTGTATAAGAAATGTGGTCTTTCCCAGGACAAGTAAGGAGCTGGTGGGTGTATAAAAACATGGGTTTTCCCAGAAACGTAGTTGCTTCACTACATTAATTGCGATCCTTACATCAGAACGTTTAGTTTATTTAGAAGTTGTCAGAGCTGTACGTTTTTAAGTGATTTGCTGACACTGAAAACATGTCTGTCTTGACCCTGGAGAGAGAGCATCTAGATCAGCAGTTCTCAACCTGTGGGTCGCGACCCCTTTGGGGGTCGAACGACCCTTTCACAGGGGTCACCTAAGACCATCGGAAAACACATATATAATTACATATTGTTTTTGTGATTAATCACTATGCTTTAATTATGTTCAATTTGTAACAATGAAATTGGGGGTCACCACAACATAAGGAACTGTATTAAAGGGTCGCAGCATTAGGAAGGTTGAGAACCGCTGGTCTAGATTATACTGATTCTGTTTGTCTTTCCTACTCCCTCCTTAATGATTACTGGTGTATTAGCCAATGTGGAGTCAGGTCATCTCTCACAGGTGGGCAGTCATGCTCCTGAGGGCTAGACCAGTGCTTCCCCTACTTTAATGTGCATGTGAATTACTGGAAATCTTATTAAAATGTAGGTCTGATTCTAAGTTCTGGGGTCGGACCCAAGATTCTGCTTCTCTAATAAGCTCCCAGGGGAGGTGCTGCTGCTGTTCCAAAGACCACACTTAGAGCAGTGAGGGGTTGGTTCCCCACTCTGCAAAACCTCATGGCTTAGCCACTGAGAGGGAGAGAAATTTAACACACACAGGCTGTACAGTATTTCTTTGTGCTTTCTGTAAGAAATGTTTGGCAGAGATTTTTAAAATGAGCACTCAAATATATCACGTTTTTGTGACTAACAGAGTAAAGTAAGATCTTATTTTAGTATATTGCAAACATGTGAACAAAATAACCCTTAAAATTAAGTAATTGTTTCCCATGGCCATTGTGCCATGTCAATCCTTATTTAAATTATTTTCTCTATCTTGAATGAGATATTTTTGGAGGGCAGAGAGACTAAAAATAGTTGTTTTTAGTAACAAGTAAAAACAATGCACAGTATAAATAATAACTCAGTAGAACCCATCTTAACAGTCTTTTTCTGTTGGTGGATGTTTTAAACTAAGGTATCATAATATTATTTTACAATATCTAGTTTAACTCAGCCTATCGTCATTGAGTCCCTTGGCAGTCATTCCTGATACTGCCTCCCTTGTCCCCTGGCCACTGGAAGAATGGAAAAGCCTGCTTGTTTTCCCAGCCCCTTTTGGCAGCAAAGGGTGGTCACATTCCAGCACTGAAATGGAAAGTGTAGGGGCCAAGCTGATGCTTAAAGTACTTAACAACCAACAGGCCTAGATGCTGACTAATCCGAATGGATCCCAGCCCATAAGCCATATTTGTGTGTACAAACTAAATAGCCTTCCCGGATCGAAGGGCAGAAAGCACAGGACAAACACTCCTTTTGCTCTTGCCTTGCTGCTTCCTACATGGGATGCTCTTGTCTGGGGATGAGATGTGGGAGCCGCAGCAGCCATTCTGTAAACATGAGAGGCTAGAGCACACATTGAGGAGCAGACAAAAGAGAAAGCCCAGGCCCCTGATGATGCCGTTGACCGTTAAGTAGCAGCCTCTACACTTCTTTTCAATGAGAAATTCTGTATTTTTATAACCTGATGCTGTCAGGTTTTCTATTATTTTCACCTGCGTGCTTCTTGATATAAGTATGCCTCATGAGTAAGATGAAGTAGGGACCATTTCATTCAAAGGGAATACTGCTGGAAGACCCCGATGTCTGTGGGAAATTCTGAGTTCACACACCCCGTACCTTATCACTCGGACCCATTTCCCCCTGATATTGTAGGGGAAAGAGCTTACAAAGGATTTGATTTCTAGTCTGTAAGTACACAACGTGGGGGGGTGGTGGCAAATGGACAATACTGTGTGTTCGCTGCAGTCCACAGCGCTTTCAGATGCGGGACAGCAGCTCATACTCACCACCCAGAGTTCTGCGTCCGGATCATTCACCTGGAATCCAAAACATCAGACACACTGTCAGGTTCCAGTCTCAGTCATGTGTTACCTGGCAGACGCGGCCACAGCCGCCCAGTGGGCACCGAGGACACTAAACGGGAGGAAGACACAGCCGAGCAGAGCAGATGGGCGAAGGGCTTCTGGCTGAGCACAGCAGGCGGTCTCCAGCCCACACATTTTTGTGAAGAACCGCAAAGGAACTCTGACACGGAGACCCCCTAGGTCCTAGGAGTATTGTTCCGGGCCCGCCCGTCTCCAGGAACCAGGAGAGCATGAGGAGGGGCCTGTGGGGACACGAAGGCCTCATCAGGCTCTAAGGGTTTGTTCCCGGGTCCTGAAATGGTTCAGTCTCATCCACTGGCCGGATACTGAGAAAGGTGCCGGGCCGCTGGTCCCTCCAAAGTGACACTGATCCAGCTCCTTCCAGCATGTGAGCAAGGGAGGGGTGGGATGCGGTCATAGGAACACACACACCCGTGTCTTAGGTGGGGGCGGCCAGGGGGTTCCCGAAGCACAGCACCCAATGCCCGTCCTCCACCTGAGCGGGCCTCCTCTGCCTCCCTGCTGCTTGTGGGTCTACACGCAGGCCGG
>NW_005370145.1:3137275-3179247 GCF_000412655.1 Myotis brandtii
CCGCGGGAGACACGCCCCGCCAGGCCAGGTCCAGTGACGGGCAGGGCAGCAGGTGGATGCACCGGTGGGGAAGCCTCGCTGCTTCATTTGTACTCGGTTCTCCCGATCGCTCCTCCCCAAAACGCGGCCTGGGGAGCTGTCGGTGTCCCCATTTCTGACGGGAAAGTTTGCCCCAGAGGGACTGGACGACTTGCCGAGGCCGCGCAGCTCATTCGTGGTGGAAGCAAGTCACATCTGACCCCGGATCGGTCAACTCCAGCGCTTGCTCTCACTCAAGCTACCTTTCTCATACGGAAAAAAAAAAAAAAGACAGTGAGAGAGATGCGTGGTGTTTGTGTGTTTTCTGGTTCCAATTTATGCATTTCTTTCCAAAGCTCAGGAACTTTCAAAGCCCTGCAAGCATTATGGTAATTTTTGGGTGACGACAGCTACATTAGCATCTCAGACAGTTAGCAGCTTTTCTGCCGGCAGGCTCGTTTATCTTCTCGGTTTTTATTATAAAAGGTATTTACATGTTATACATATTTACAGTTCTTTCCCATCACCAAAACCAACATTTTCACATGCATTGCTCATGAATTTCTTATGAACTAAAGACACTGAAATATTCACTGTTCCCCCGCTCACTTGTTTTAGTCTTTTTCTGTTTTGTAATCTACCCTCTGATTAGTTCTTCCCCTGCTCATTTGCATATGCATAAGCCTCATGATTTTTGCTGTCCTAGAGTCTTTATCACTCCACTTGAGCAGGTGCGCCTGCCCTCTTCCTTTAACTAAGCTAACACTCTAGGAATTTGTTCTCGGCTTCATTCCTTTCAAGGAATGCTTATTTCAGGAACATCGTGTGCTGGGTGAGGGGCAGGGACCATGAACATAGGCTTGCTGTGTGCTCTCCAGGCAGGGAGCTGCCACTCTGGCAGGCGGGCACTTGTCTACGCAATGGCCACATGGGGACAGAAGGGCTGGGCAGAGGTTGGGCAGCCACAGCAGGGGCTGCCACTTCGTAGAGTTGGATAAGGCTCCTTACTGAATCCCACCGTTAAATCAGTCCTGGAACTGGGACAACTCAGAGCACCCTCACTGTCCTGTTCCTTATCTGAAAAAAATAGGAGAGGGTGGAGTGTGAGGGGCTGAGGTTTGTCCCTCTGTCAACTGACATGTTGAAGTCCTAACCCCCAGTACCCCAGAATGTAACTATTTGGTGACAGGGTCTTAAAAGAGGTAATTAGGTTAGAACGAGGTCACTAGGGTGGGCCTCAATCCAATATGACTGGTGTCCTCGTAAGAATAGGAGATGTGGACACAGACATGCCCAGAGGAAAGACCATGTGAGCACACAGCAAGACGACATCCATCCGCAAGCCAGGGAGAGAGGCCTCAGAAGAAACTAACCCCGCTGACACTTTGATCTTGGACTTCCAGCTTTCAGAACTATAGCCAGAAAAGAGATGTCCATTAAGCGCCCCCACCTCACCCTCTGTAGTACTTGATATGACAGCCCGAGCAAAATAAAATGGAGTGCTTGTATTTGCTCTGCCAAACAACGAGTGGTGTGGGTGGCAAGGAAAGAGCGGTGTGAAAATGCTTTATAAATTACCATGTGCCATATGACCACCACTGTGCGTGGAGTTTCACCATTTTCCTGTTCTTTGGGACCTTTGGGGTCACTGTGTGGACATTTGTTGTATTTGCCTGTGCAGAGTTCACCCCCCTTCTTTGAGGGTCAGCCCCCCAATTACTGTGAAGGAGGCCCCATTTCCACTGTCAGAGCACTGGGAGGGCTGACCATGCTCCCTCCTTTGCAGAGATAGGCAAGGGACTCTGGCCTGCCAGGGGCATAGCCCATCTTCCTGACCTGGTCTGGGAAGGTATGTGTCAGATTCAGTCCTAGGACCTGTGTTAGACTGAGGGTTATCAGATAAAATACAGGATGCTTAGTTACATTTGAATTCCAGATTAGCTAGGGATAGTTTCTTAGCATAAAGATGTCCCACATAATTGCTGAATCTGGCAGTTGGACTAGCTGGACTATTAAAGAGAAGCTTGCTTTTTGGTGAGTGTGGTGAGCTGGTCGCATGTAAGAACTCATGGACAGGAAGCAGAACTCAGAGATAAAGAAGGCTGATGACATCGCTTGAGGCTCTGGATCCAGCCACACCTGAAGCTGGGAACTACTTCTCCACCTTTCAGTTTTGTGAGCCAGCAAAGTCTCTTCTTTATACATAAGCCTGTGTGAGCTGGGTTTTTGTCACTTGTGACACAGAATGATGCCTGGTATAATCCTGATTCAATAATTAAGCCAATGCTTGAGATCTCGCACCCCTCCCCCATGCCTGCTGTAGGCTTGTCCAGATTGTGCAAAGACAGGGAAGAGAAGTCTTTGAAACATAATGAGGAATAAGTTTAAATGAATTCAGTATCCCAGGGAGCTCTGCTTGAGGAGACATTGCATTATGGACATTTGCCGCAATGGTACGGTGCTGTAGAGATGCTGAGGTGTGGAGGGGAGTAGGGGCCTGCCAACGCTGCCTTCCCTCGGCACAGAGGGCGGCACAGGCCTCTTTATCCTGCTGGGCTACCCCCTGGCGCCCAGGTCGGTGACAGCGTTGCGAAAGCAGTCAGAGCCACTGGTGCCAGGCCACGGGGACTCGCTTCTCCACCAGCATCCAGCGGTGCCTGGGCAGCGTGTGGGCATCTGTCCTCCAAGAACTGGGAGGTAGCGGTGCTTGCTTGTTCTCTGAGAGAGGGATTGCCAGTCCAATGCTAGGAAATGGAGCAGAGACCGGCACGCTCACAGAAAGACACAGATGGCCTCCCAGGGCCACCAGCTAGAGAGCGCGCTGAGGAATGCGTGAACATATCTAAAAGAAGAGCATCAGCAGAGGGGGACTGATGGGCTATGAAAGCCCAGACAGAGTCATGTCCATCCGGGAGGCAGGGCAGGCCCAGGCCGTCCCAGCACCGGCTGGAGAGGGGCTCCACTCCGTGGACATGGCCCTCCATCGGTCAAGGCCATCCTCACGGGCTCACGTGACAGAGCACTGCTACGCTCAGTCCCTCTCCTTGCTGTGATCCTAGAGCTCCAATTCCAGAGGCTGGCTTCACACCAGCTTGCCTGCAGAGGGCAGAATGCCAGCGCTGACCTGCTGGCACAACAGTCTAGCCCAGGAGCCAGGTGTATTTCTAAGAACATACTAGTAGAACGCTGTCCTCTCTGACAGACTCGATAACCTTGTAGCACTCTCCATTATCCATACATTTCCAAGTATGCCAGGCATGGTCAGCTACTCAGGGGGGCAGGAAGAATGGGTAAAGTCAGAGGCAGGGTCACCATTGGTGAGTGGACCCACTCCCTGTAGGGTGTCCCGAGTGTGGGTGTTGGTGATGCCCACTGGGTGACATGTTTGGGGACAGGGTGACAGGGAGCAAGAATGCTGCCCTGCCAGATACTGTCTCATCCACCTCTCTCTGTCCATCAAACCGGATCAGCAAAGGCTCCCCCATCTCTCCAGCCTGCTGACTGTGTCAGGGAGGCTCTGGGGGAGGGGGCGGGGAATGGGACAGCAGAGATTCCGCTCTGGGCTCCACAGGCTGCTCCTGAAGTCTCTCAACTCAGACATCATCTCACTCACCACAGCGAGGATTGATGTGCGTCTGCAAAACCCATCTGGTCTCCATGAAGGACTCGGGTCTCTACCGGTAGTATAACATAGACCCCATTATAACAGCCTTAAAGCTTCCTCAGGGATTGACAGTGAAAGCTACCTGGCTCAAACGATGTTCCTCGATACCCGTGATGCCCCCAGAAGTAAAATCCGTGCGTGCAGCACCCTCCGCATATATTTCTGTTCATCACCATTGCTCCTCATCAGTGAGAAACACTCACTGAGCCGTGTATTTCACCCGCTCCCTCAACATGGCCGCAGGCCTTCCTGTGTGTCAGGCACGGTGCTGCTGACTGAGGACGTGACTGCGAACAGAAGAGACCATCCTCGTCCTGTGGAGGAGCTTACACTGTGGTGGCCCAGCGGTCTGTGCTGTGGGGAGAGAGCACGGCTGTGGGGGTGTGTGCAATGCGGGGAACCGGACCTCCTCCCTGGGTTTTGAGAAACTCCCTGGAGAGGCGGCTTTCAGGTATGTATGTCCTGAAAGATAACGGGGTGGGTGGGGGTGCAGGAGGTGTGCACCGGGATCACAGCAGGGAGGGGAGCCCTGGACCTGGCTCCCCAGGGCCGCCTGTGGGTGGAGAAGGAAGAGGCTGGGAAGGGGCAGGGAAGGTGTTTGGCCTTAGCCCGAGGGCGGTGAAGAGACTGGGCGCTCTGCCCCATTTGGCTGACCCCTTAGCGATTTTAAAGACCAGGAGGCCGTCACACCTGTGTCCTTGACCTTTGGGAGCCCGATAAGTTGAAGCCGAATTTGGAGGTAGGAGAAGTTCCGTGACTTTGACGCCGTTTTCTCTCTAATCCTGACGCTGTGACCAGGCTGTTAGGATGGTCCTTGTCCAGGAGATGGCAGGCTCCTGCTGCGGACGGAGTCAGCGCTGGGCGGCTCTGGGTGGAAGGGGAGGGCATAGTGGCTGCCGTGGCTCCTGCTGGGAGGCTGTGATGCAGGCTTTCTGGGTGGGGACCAGGTCGGTGCCAGCCTGAGGTGAAGAGGTGCAAACAGAACTTTGTACCAGGGGACATTTGTGTGAAGCGGGGGAGTCACAGGGAAAGGGCTGAGCTCTGCTGCGGTCCTGGCAGAGCTTCAAACTGGTGCCCAAGATCACAGGAGCTAAAGTAATCTAATGGGGGAGCACTCCAGAAGGAAAGAGCAGCGGTAATGGCTATCAATTACGCAGTGTTTACAGCGAGCCCGCGCGGCCCTTTCATCTCGCCTCTCTCATCTTGCCTCTGAAAGTCACACAAAGCCTGCGTTTCCAAATCCAACTTAACACTCTGGCTCTTGTCCCCACCCCAAGACCTGCCCCCACCCCACGTCTCCCCCGCTCTGTGCATGGCACCATCACACACAGTTACTCCTGGATTAGCTGCTAGGGCTGCCTTAGAAATTAGCACAAAACTGGAGACTTAAAACAATAGAAATTCATTCTCTCACAGCTCTGGAGACCAGGAGTCCACATCCAAGGTCTTTGCAGGGATGCACTCGTGCTGCAGGCTCTGGGGAGAGTCCTTTCTTGCCTCTTCCGGCTTCTGGTGGCTCCTTGTGGCCACATCCCTCCAGTCTGACTGTCCCTTCACGTGGCCTTCTCTGGGTCTGTGTCTTCTCCCCTCGGTCTCTTATAATGAGACTCGTGGTTGGCTTTTAGGGCCCTCCCGGATGAGCCAGGACGATCTCATCTAGAGATCCTGAAGCATGGTAGCAACCATGTTTGGGTAAATGTTTAATATTTTAACCCTGCTGGCTTGGCTTCTGTACTTACTTGCTTGCTAAAATAATAGAAAAGTTATTTTGATTTTCTGAATTATATAAATCATCCCATTCGATTGAATACCCTATTGATTGTAATGTGAATACCCCATTGGTTGTGGTCATACTGGTTTTAGAAAGCACATTCTTCTGTACCGGGGAACCAGGACAGCACAATTATCCTAAATTGCCTCAGTGGCTACAGATAATGCGTTCTGGTTGACTCAGTGGTCCCAAGACCGGAGGGCTCTAGATAATGTGTTTCTGTCAACTCAGTGGTCCCAAGACCAGGACAGCACAATTACTCTAAATTGCCTCAGTGGCTCCAGATAACGTGTTTCTGTTGATTCAGTGATCCGGAGACCTAAAACTATAATTTAACTAACATGCTCAATTCGCTTCTGTAACTGCTTTGTGCAGGTTCCTCATTCCAAACCCAAAGATGTAATGAATACCTTTGTGATTTTTGCCTTTATAAATCTGGTGTTGGGGCTAGGTAATTATGGCGAGATTTGGAGAGCAAAATGCCCCCTCGAAGTCCCGGATTTGCAATAAATCTGACTCCTTAATTGGACTTCTTGAGGCGTCCTTGTGTGATTCGTGGGGTACAACAATCCTTAACTTAATTCTCTCTGCAAAGACCCTGTTTCTAAATGGGGCCATGTTCACAGCTTTCCGAGATTAGGATCTGAGCATGTCTTTTCAGGGGCCACCATTCAACTCTACGCTTGGCGAGGAAACCTAGAAGTTGTCCTTCCCCCTCCTCCAGTCTCACATTGAAACTCTGACTCCCAAAGTGACTGCATCGGGAGGTAGGGCCTTTTGGGAGATAATTAAAGTTGAATGAGGGCATAGGGGTGGTGCCCTAATGTGATAGGACTGTTGTTCTTCTAAAAAGTGGAAGGGATGCCAGCTCTCTCTCCTCGCACACACAGGGGAAGGCCATGTGAGGACGCGACAAAGAAAGTTACCAACTGCAAGCCAGGGAGAGAGATCTCAGCAGAAACCCTGGTCTTGGACTTTCCGTCTCCAGAACTTTGAGACAATACAGTTTTGCTGTTTCAGCCTCCCAGCCTGTGGTATTTGGTTGTGGCAGCTCGAACAAACCAGTACACACTCTGAGCTTTTTGCCAACTCAGTCTCCATATTGCGGCCAGTGCGTGAGACACGAAGTGCAAACCTCTGCTTAGAAGCAACTCTCCCCCTTCCCTTCTTCAGATCGATCCAGGCACTGCCCTGAGCACCAGGGATGTACCAGCGAACAAAATACACCCCTCCCCCCAGTCTTCTGTGAAGCTTACGGTCCAGCTTGGCCTAGCTGCCTAGGGCTCTGAGGTTAAAGCCCTACATTTTGAACAAGGTCTGCACAGCCCAGCAGGGTCAGCCTCCTCTTAGTCCCTGGTCACCTTCCTTCTCCACCACTTGACTACACATTGCCTGCTCCCTTCAGGTACACAGCCTCCCTGTTCTCCCGGTGCAGCCCTCCTGCCCTCCGGAGAGCTCCCTGCGGCGCCTGCTGAGGGCTCCCCCTTTGCCTGCTTACCTCGCTCATCTTTCCCCCCTCAGCCTCCTTGAACAACCCTGGTACCTGCTCTCAGCAGCTGCCACACCTCCCTTGCAGCAGTGATAACAATGGCAATCAAATCATTAATTGTGCAATGAGTTGTTTCGGTCCTTGTAGCCCACCAGCCTGAAAGCCCCCTGAGGTCTGTGCCTGTTTGTTTCCTGTTGTTTTCTCAGCTTAGGGAACACAGCGAGTGCTTGTTAAGGATTGCTTCATGAATGAGCCAAGGCATGAACAAACAATTCTAATCCTCAGAAGCAATTCCCATCCTTTAGATCAGTGGTTCTCAACCTTGGCTGCACATTAGAATCACCTGGGAATCTTTTTTAAAATCCTGATTTCTGGGCCTCATCTTCCAGAAAGTCTGTTTCTTTGTTACTAATGTTGTGGCCCCACCCCATAACAAAGAAACAGAATTTCCGGAGGATGAGGCCCAGAAATCAGGATTTTAAAAGATTCTCAGGTGATTCTAATGTGCAGCCAAGGTTGAGAACCACGGCTTTAGATGTTTATATTCCCAATGTTCAGGTGCGGAAAGCAAGGCACAGTGCGGCTAGGTACCCGGTCAGAGGCCACCCAAAGTCACAGGGGGGACTGAAATTGAAATCCAGAGTTTTCTGATTTCAAAGGCGAGGCTCCTAATAGCCATGATTCAGATCCAGTTCGTGTGAGATGGGAGAATTCTTATCAGAAAGGCAGAAGGGAATAACTATAACTTAATTAAAGAGTAATTTTCTTTACAAGACTAATGATTGCAGTCAACAGGAGAATGGGTAAACAATCAGTGATATATTCTCTTAATGGAATTGGACTAGCAAAAAGGGGACATGAACTCCCAAGAACATGTTATCTCATTGATATATTGCGAATACATTATGCTGAACCAAAGAAGCCAGGCTCAGACAAGCACACGCTGTGGGGTTTGATTGATGTGAAACTCTAGAACAGGCAAAAGCATCTCTGGTGAACAGCATCACGTCAGCAGTGGCCTCGGGTCGGGTGGGAGCGGACTGGGAAGGGGCAGGAGGCGACATTCTGGGGCGATGACAACGTTCTTTTCTGGCGGAGGTTTCAGTTACCCGGGTGTGTTTGTATTTGTCTGGGCTCAGCATATGTATGCATGAGATTCGTTAATTTCTCTGTTTGCAAACTTTATCTCAAAAAAGAAACTCTTAAGCACATATTGAACTCCAGTTAATGATAAACACACCCAAGTGCTGGAGGTGACGTGCACTAACATCTGCATCTACTGCAGAGTGCGCCAGAAATAAGAAGGATTGTTGACGGACAGAGGGATGAACCGATGGCGAGACCTGTGATGAAGCAAGTGGAACAAAATACTAAATGCGGATTTCACTGCATAAGACCTTTCAACTTTGCTCGGCTTGAAATTTTCATAAGAAAATGTTGAAAAAAAAGTATGATAAGCTGAAAATGTATTTAAAAATAGCTAATGTTTATTGTAATCAAGAAAGCAACCTAAAGATGAAGGAATAAAAAAAATCACTTGTTGTTTTGCATGGGTTTCAAGGGGATGATAGGCAAGGAGGACGGGCATAGGGGCTGGGAGAGGGGGGACCCGGTGGGACTACATCTTGGCAGGCCCTGCAAGAAGGGGCAGCTGGTGTGGCTCTCTTCAGGCTAGAAGAGGCTCCAGGATTCGGGACCAAGCAGCAAACAGCAGCCACCTCCTCCCCGCGGCATGGAGGGGGGCAGGGTTAGCCCTCGGAACTTGCTCACCCATGGTCTAGTGAGAAACAATGACATTTTTCTTTAGAGCTAAGAAGAGAGAAAGCCTAGAAAGTTTTAGGAGTAAGACAATGAAGATGAAATGCCAGGCTTATGTTTTGAATTTGATCAAGCTACTTCCTGGGACTGCATGCTGACCCCACCCACTTGGCAGGAAATTCAAGGCTGCCTTCCCTCCAGGGGCCACTGAGTGTGGGCCTGCGTGGCTCAGGCGTGAGGACTGAGGGAGGAATGGCTGCACACATCCGAGTTCCAATCCTGTCCCCACCATTCGCTGGTCACATGGCCTTGGGCATGTCACAGAACCTCTCCTGGTTGAATAGACCTCCTCCATAACCGCCTTGTCATCTCCAAGGTGGATCCTCAGCTTCCCGGTGTATTGACTAGTGGCTCCTTCCGTGGCCGGTCAGGTCTTCCTCCTTGAAATACTCGCTCCCTCAGCCACAGGACCCCGGTCCCTCACAGCTCACTCCAGCCACCCGGCCACTCTTTCCCAGCCTCCTCAGCTGCTGCTCCGCTTCCCAGTCACATGCTGAACTGCCCCAGGGCTCAGTCTTCAGCTCTCTCTGCTCTCCCTACACCCAACCCCCAACCCCCAGGCGGGATTTCACTGAGCCCCACTAAGCCAAATTCTAAATGGCACCACCAATTCTCCCAGTTGCTCCAGCCAAAATCCTTGGAATCATCCTTGACTTATCTTTCTCTTCCGACTTCTCTCAGCAACAATCCTGTTGCTCCCACATTGGGAAAGATCCACAATGGGACCACCCTTGGTCACCCTCGTGGTTAGCACTAATGTCTCTCACGTGGACTCTTGCATTTGCGGCCTAACTGGTATCTCAGCTTCCGCTCTTGTCCTCCCAGACGCTGCTTACCCTACAGTAGCTGGGAATGTTTAAAAAAACGAAATCAAGACTCTCCGAATCTCAAAACTTTCCAATGATACCAGTCAGGCCCCATGTCTGTATCCTTCCCATGAGGCCCATGACCTCTCCGATCTCATGCCCCACCTCTCTCCCCTTTGCTCATTCCACACCATCCCTACCGACCTGCCAGCTGCTTCTCCAGCCTCCCGGGTGTGCTCTCACCTCCCCGGAGATTTCCTCTGGCTGCACTGCTCTCTCCGCGGGTGGCTTGGTCTCTCACTTCCTGTCGTTTTCCCTCAAACTGCTCCCTGTCCTAAAGACTGTACGACTCTCAGCAACTGCCCTTGTTCACTTCCTATCCCTTTACCCTGCCTTATGCTTCTTCTAAGCACTTCTCGTTGCTTGATTTTGGGTATTTATCTGCTCATTTTAAAATTACGTCTCTTCCTACTTGAATGAGAGCCTCATGAGAACATAGACCTTGTGTATTTTACTTGTCACTGTGTCCCCAACACCAAGAACGGAGCCTGGCACACGGGGGCTGCCATGAAAGAGGTGGAGGAGGAATGAACACGTGAGCTGACACCTAGCTCAGTGCTGGCCTAGCAGATGCATGCACAGAGCGATGTTCAACCATCATGACGGTCCTTCATGGAGAAGAGGACTGAAGTGCTGGGGGGAGGATCCCATTCTGGGCCGGAAGCTGGGACCTGCGTGGGGAAAACCTCCATCCCTCGGGCAGTTTCTTCCTGGCCCTAAATCACAAGTTGCTTTGCTGACCTGGAAGCTACAATGTGTCACATGATCTGGAAATTACTGCCCGCACTTCCTGGTAAACCCCTCTGCCCTCCTGCCTAAGCCCCTTCCCCACCTGGCTACTGAATCCGGGTTTCTGCCTGGGGAGCGTTTCTTTGGAATGACCCAAATGTGAAATGGCCTAATAATTGCACCCGGAGCCTGGAGTTCTCGTGGCTGCAGGGCCGGCTATTACCAACGTTTCAGAAGAGCCAGTTAAAAGGCAGTTATCGGGAGTCCGCCCGGCTGCTCTGAAATCAGCTCAACTTGGCACTTGGCCCTTCTTATCTCTGCAGGCAAGTCCATCCAGCCCTGGTACCACCTGCAGGAAGTGAGCCTTTGATCTCTATGGGGAGACCTGCTTTATGGCTCTTTTTAAAATTGCATTACATTCTAAGTGTTTTTAAGACATCACGGCCTATTCATTTCTGATAAAAGAAGCAGATTCATTTATCAGAGAAGACATTTTGTTGTTGTTGTTGTTGTTGTTAATCCTCACCCAAGGATATTTTTTCCATTGCTTTTTAGAGAGAGTGGAAGGCAGGGAGGTATGGGAAGAGGCGGGGGGGGCGGCGGGGGGAGACATCTTTGTGAGAGACACACAATCCATTGGTGCCTCCTGCAGTGCGAGCCCCAACCAGGGTGCGGGGATTGACCTTGCAACCCAGCTATGTGCCAGCTCTAACCATTGAACCACCGACCAGGGCCTGAAAAGAGATTTTAAGTTCTACAAGCATACAACAAACATTGAGCCCTACGTGGTGGATAATGTAGTAACTGTTTGATGAAGTCCAAATACCAAGACAAAGAGGGAAGAAGATTGAGAATTGTTGTTAATCCTCACCCAAGGATATTTTTTCCATTGCTTTTTAGAGAGAGTGGAAGGCAGGGAGGTATGGGAAGAGGCGGGGGGGGCGGCGGGGGGAGACATCTTTGTGAGAGACACACATCCATTGGTTGCCTCCTGCAGTGCGAGCCCCAACCAGGGTGCGGGGATTGACCTTGCAACCCAGCTATGTGCCAGCTCTGAAGGCAGGGAGGTATGGGAAGAGGCGGGGGGGCGGGTGGCGGGGGGGAAGACATCTTTATGAGAGACACACATCCATTGGTTGCCTCCTGCAGTGCGAGCCCCGACCAGGGTGCGGGGATTGACCTTGTAACCCAGCTACCTGCCAGCTCTAACCATTGAACCACCAACCAGGGCCCGAAAAGAGATTTTAAGTTCTACAAGCATACAACAAACATTGAGCCCTACGTGGTGGATAATGTAGTAACTGTTTGATGAAGTCCAAATACCAAGACAAAGAGGGAAGAAGATTGAGAAACACACACAGGCACACAGAGGGAAGTGGGGAGGGGAGAGAGAGGGGAGAGAGGAGGAGAGAGAGGAGAGCGAGGAGAGAGAGGAGAGAGAGGAGAGAAAGAACCGTTCGCTCTTGGGGAAGACCAATCCCACGGGGCCAAGCTGATGGCTGATGGGCATCACTGCTGCTTCTCACCTGGTTGGGGAGCTGGGAGCTGGGGGCAGAGCCAAACACTTCCTTCCTTCTCTTTCCATCTCTTGGGCTTCCGGGTTATCTGGGCAGAAGGTAATTTGCCAGACAGATCTGGGCAGCAGCCTGGCCCCACTCCCAAGCTGTATCCTGGGACGGGCAGAGACAGGTTGGCCCCCTTGTGAGTTTCAGGTGGTTACCCTGAAATCTGAGGTGATGTGATGTGTCAGATCTCAGAGTGAGTTGGGGGGCAGGGTCCCCCTGAAACCTCCGGTCCAGGAGCTCAGCTTCTCTCCCCTCCCACCCTCACCCAGAGCAGACACTGGAGACTATCAAGCTCGCTCCCTGTGGGGAGTGGGGGGTGGTGATTCTCCAGGGATTACTGCCGAGGTGCCAGGGTCGGGGCACAGCAGGGATCAAGTGGCTGAGATGGCTCAGACTCTGGGGGCCCCACCCCGTCTTCAATCAGAGCAGGTCCACTCAGTTTTGCTTCCCATCATACAGTATTTTTTTAAAATATATTTTATTGATTTTGTACAGAGAGGAAGGGAGAGGGATAGAGAGTTAGAAACATCGATGAGAGAGAAACATCGATGAGCTGCCTCCTGCACACCCCCTACTGGGGATGTGCCCGCAACCAAGGTACATGCCCTTGACCAGAACCAGAACCTGGGACCTTTCAGTCTGCAGGCCGACGCTCTATCCACTGAGCCGAGAGGGTTAGGGCATCACCACACAGTATTTTACTGGGTTACTTGCCACCCAAAGAATCCCCATTGACATGACATCTCGCCAGCTAACATTTATGGAGCGACGGCCACGCGCCAGCTTCTCCCTGGTGGAGCTGGGCGTTGCCCACCCGAGGCTGAAACTCAGCGTCACAGGCAGACGATTGCGTAAACAATGCCAATAAAGTAAGGTTATCCTATTGTTCAAAACGGGGTGGGTGGTGGGATTGACCCTCCTTTTAAAAAAATATGTATTTTTATTGGTTTCAGAGAGGAAGGGAGAGGAGAGATAGATAGAAACATCAATGATGAAAGAGAATCATTGATTGGCTGCCTCTTGCACACCCCACACTGGGGATGATCTGAGCTCACAACCCGGGCCCCAACCTGGAATCGAACCATGACCTCCTGGTTCATAGGTCGACGCTCAACCACTGAGCCACGCCGGCCGGGCCTGACCCCCCTTTGAAGAGCTGGTACTTACAGATCTCTGTGTGTGCCTCGGCACTGGGGAAAGTGTGTCAGGGATGATCTCTGGGTGCCATGGCAATGCGGTCTGTTTCCTTCCCATTTTGCTTTATTTTTGCAATGAACCTTAATTACTCTAATAATCAAGAGGGGAAATGCTATCAAAATCAAAATGATGAACCTGAGTGCTGGGAGAGGTGCTGGAAGCTGTTAGGAGCGCTCCGCAGGGACCTGCCTTGGGCTGCTGCTGATTGTACAGGGAGCATTAGGGAGGCCCAGTGAGGCTCTGCTGGGCTCGGAGACCTCCCTGCCTCTGCCTGGATAGGCCCACCCTGTGCCAAGCTCGGGGAGTGTGAGCTGCTCGGAGGAGCCGGCCCCCACCGCTTCTCCGGGCTGGCGGGGCGTTTCCCCAGCTCATTCTTCTTTCTACTTTGCCCGTGGAGAGCTGGTTACTGGCAACACAAGGCCCTTTCCTCTCAGGCTCCGGGAGCTGAGCATTAAGAAAGCCTTGCAAATGCAGTAATTGCTCAGAATGAGCATTAATGTCCTATTAAAAAGAGGCAGCTGCTGTGGCTGTAACCTCTAATTCAGCAGTTTCCTGAGAACCATGCTAATGTGATCTGAGCTAATTTCCTCCTTGCTGCCTGGGGCCCAGAGCAGAGCTATCCTGGCTCCTGCCCTCCGGTCCCTGCAGAGGCACAAGAATCCTGGCCTCCCTTTCCTGACAGGGTGCTCTGGAGGCCCAGGCTGCCGCTGGCGTCCATCAATCAGCACTCTGCTGTTCACGTCCACTTGTGCTTGACATTGAACCAGGTCCCAAGAGGCGGGCTTGGGGAAGGGGATGGACACTTAGTACGTCTTGTTAAGTGCCTTTGAGGCATTTGACATTTGTCTAAAAAGCCAGGACAGCCCTAGCTGGTTCGGCTCAGTGGATAGAGCATCAGCCTGCTGACTGAAGAATCCTGGGCCTGATTCGATTCAGGGCGCCTACCTCAGTTGCAGGCTCCAACCCAGACCCTGGTCGGAGCGCATGTGGGAGGTAACCAATCGATGTGTCTCTCTCTCTGTATCTCCCTCTCCCTTCCACTCTCTCTAAAATTCAATGGGAAAATATCATCGGCTGAGGAATTTAGAAAATAGATAAAAAGCCAGGACAATTGTGCTAAGAAAGGACAGGATTGAAGGGGAATACCCTGCCGATGTCCTCATTCATTTATTCATTCTGGTGTTTGGGGGGTACACCGTGAATGAGACGGCGCTGGGCCCGCTGTCATGGAGCTCATATAAACCAGGGAGGCAGACACTGAATAAGCAACTGCACATGATTTATTTAACTGCCACGGCAATACCTGTGATGGATGAGAGAGTAAAAGGGGAGTGGTGGGTCTGACCCAGCCTGGGGCCCAGGAAACTTCCCGGGAAGGGAGGTGTGAGGGATGAGCGGGACCAACAGGTACCGAGGAGGGAGAGGTTTGCAGCGGAGGCAGAGTCGGTGCTGACTAAGCCACGCAAGAGGCTGGCCGCGGAGGGGGCGGGTGGCGCCCAGGAGGCGTGCTGCCCCCTTGCCTGCGCAGTGTGGTGGGTGCCCCACGACAGGATGGGACCAGGAGCGGGGTTCGAGTCCCACTCTGCCTCCCCGAGCTTTGTGTCCCCAGAGGGTTACTCACACGCCGTGCGGAGCCCACTGTGAGCATCTGGGCCTCAAGTCTCAGCGGAAAACCCTGGAGATTGTTCAGGTCCTTTCCAGGGCGGAAACCCTGTGGTCACGTAAAGTCCAGGTCTGGGCCTCCAGGGGGGCGGCGGGGCCACCACGAAGGGGCCACCATGGTGGGCGGAGTTGGGAGGGTGGGATGAAGCGAGGCCGAGGCAGGCCACAGGGCTGAGGGTGGAAAGGGTGTCCCACATGTGGCCACGTGTTCCTTCGGGCCCGCAGCTGCGCTGCCCCGGCCCTGCCCTGCATTGGGCTTCTCACCCACCTCACCCTGCAGTTCCCTGGGGCGGCACATGCACCTGAACTCTAATCAGGGAGGCTGCTGCGATGACTGAAAGAACTAAGAGTCACTAGGGTCCTGGTGGCGGGACAATTTGTAAAGATGCTTGTTTGTGTTCCATCCGGTCTCGCGCTGCTGGTGTTCACGAGGAACGGGAGGGTCCTGTTGTCTGAGTAAGAGCTCCTTTGCCTCGGGGGTTGCTACAGGATTTGTGCTTCAAGGAAGAGAACACATGGCCAGGCACCGTGGAGGGGACCCCAGGTTGCGTCTGATACTAGGGACTCAGGGTGAGGGTGACCGTTTCCCAGGGGGTGACAGGCTCCCTTTGAGAGGCACTGCTTTGGGGCAGGTGTCTAGAACACTGTCCTGGGGGTGGGGGTGGGGACATTACTCTGTGGGGAGCTGGTTGGTCCACTTTTCCTACTTTTGAGCCCACCACCTGTTTTTGTAAATAAAGGCTGACTGGCCCTGGCTGGGGGGTTCATTCAGCTGGAGCGTCATCCCGATAGGCCAAGGGTGAGGTTTTTGTTGTTGTTGTTGTTTATTGATTTCAGAGAAGAAGGGAGAGGGAGAGAGAGATTGAAGCATCAATGATGAGAATCATTGACCGGCTGCCTCCTGCACACCCCTGCTGGGGATCAAGCCCCGCAACCCAGGCATGTGCCCTTGACTGGAATCGAACCCAGGACCCTTCAGTCCCCAGGCCAATGCTCTGTCCACTGAGCCAAACCAGCCCGGGCGCCAAGGGTGAGATTTTGATCACTGGTCAGGGCACATGCAGCAATCAACCAATGAATGCATCAATAAGTGGAACAATAAATCGATCTCTCTCTCTTTCTCTCCCTTCCTCTTTCTCTAAAATCAATGAAAAATGTAAATAAAGGCGAACCGACACACAGCTCCACCCACTCACTGATGTGTTGGATATGCTGCTTCCTTGCTATGATGGCAGAGTTGTTTGCAAAATCTAAGATATTTCCTATCTGCTCCTTTAGAAAACATTTGCCGAAGGGTCTGGCGGGCTGTGCTGAGGTGGAAGGGCCCAGGCCTGTCCCCTCCCCCCCAGCCAATATTAAAGAGGAAGAGTGGGAGCGCGGGGGGCTTCTGGCAGAGGCTGCCACGAGGGGGTCCCCAGGCTGCAGCTGGACGGAGGAGGGCTCCTGCTCTGAGCTCCCCCCGGGTTTTCTCCGTGCCCCGGGCGGCAGGCTGCCGGCCAGGCTGGGGATTTTCCACATGACCCGCTGTGCTCACCTGGCTCATGACCAAGCTGTGCTCACCTCGCTCTGACCAGCCCTGGCCCTGGCTTATCTGCTGGGTAAACAAGGGCTCTGCACGCAGCCCCGGGGGAAGGAGCCCAGCCGGCAGGTGCTGGGGTGGGCAGGCCACAGGATGCCGGGTGTACACAGCGTCTGGGTCTGCTCCTCCAGGGGGCACAGGGCCACGGGGGCCCCTGGGAGGAGGGAGGACCGTTCATCCAGTCATTCACTCTCTCACTAGATGTCTCTGGAGTGCGCCCCCTGAGTGCAGGCACTGCCTGAGGGGCACAGTGAAGACACCATCCTCGCCCTTTAACTCTCCCAGGTTTGGGGAAGTAACCAAGGAGGGAATGGTTATTTGAGAAGCACAGGGGAGATGGGAACACAAAGGAGGCCCCTCAGCTGGCCCTGGGGGCCAGGGAGGGCTCTGGGGAAAGACACTCCATACCTGCTGAGAGCCATGCCTCTCTGTTCCCTACCTCTGACAGGCCAGCTTGGAACCCCAGACCCGTTCCTAGGTGCTTGGCTATGAATCAGTTCAGATCCGTGCCCGATCACCACACCCCCTTGAGCCCAGCCCTCTGCCACCAGAGGGCCCCCGGCCTTCTCCGTTTCTCATGCACAAACCTCCGGATGCAGGCTGCCTGCAGCCACCGCGTGGGCCAGCCGGGCTGCCGCTTCCATGACTCACTCCTGCAGTGCCCGGCCACCCTCACCTTTCTCCGGCCCCTTTGGATGCCAATCAAGGCCACGGAGATGCTTTTCTCGCCTGTGCAAGGCGGTGTGGGTGGCACGGACTGGGACTGTTCGGGCCGCCTGTCTGTGTCTGGCTGCTTTCAGGGCCGCACAGCAGCATCTCCGCGTCTTCACCGCCTGGTCCAGCGCCGCGCTCACCTCGTTCAGCAAGAGTTCCGGAAGCGCAGGGACGTAGGGCCTCCCAGTGGGACGGACGCACAGGGCCTGCGGAGCTGGCGGTGGCCATGCCAGTTCTTGTCTGTCGGCACCCGTTCACTGCCCACTGGGAAGCGGAGCCTCGTCACTCCTTGCAGAAGGTGGGGAGGCCAGCGGCGTGGGTGCTCTTCAGCAGGCAGGGTTCTTTGGTGAGAAGCAACAGGAAGTGGCGTTGGCCCATTTAGCCAAAAGGACACCTAGCGGCAGGGCGTAGGGGAGGCGCAGATTTGGTGGGAAACGGAAGGACTGGTTCTCTGAAAGGCTCCGCCCTTGCAGGAGAGTGACCCTCCAGGACAGCCCGCGGGATGAGTGACTGGGATGAGTGACCGGTGTCCCTCTGCGAGGCGCCAGTCCCGGGGACAGTGACGTCCTCTGGGTGCCCACCTCTCAGGCTGTCTGCGGACCCAGGCCCCTGGAGGTTCCGCAGGCTCACAGTGCCCAGCCCTTGACTCATTCATGTCACTCCCTGGGCTCCCCCAGCAGCCAAATCCGCATCTCCCCCTGGTGCCCCAGTTCAGGTAGCGACACCATCGTGCCCTGGTCACCTCGACAGGACCAGGAAACCCTTCCTCTCCAAGCCTCCAGCTGAATTTCCCGCCCCCTTCCCGGGAGCTCTGCGCAGGAGGCAGGCCCTTCCCAACTCCTCTGACCGATCGACCTCAGCCTCTCCTGAGGGCCCGTCCCCGGTCTTGCCCACAGCCAGCCAGCTGCAGAGGGATGTAGGCTGAGATCTGATCACACATTCCCGCCTTACAAAGCTGCAGTCGGGGCCTGCCTGCCTGCCCACGACCAGGGCTCTCAACCTTCATGACCTTGACCCGCCGTAAGAAATTTAGTCCACAACTGATTTTAGGAGAAACCTATTTCTGTAACTGAAACAAGTTTTCCCAGAATCAATACTTACCCGAGAATTTTCTATCGCTTTTTAAAACTTCTGGCCAGACCCGCTAACCTGATTTCATGACCACTAGTGAGTCTAGGTCTGTTTGAAAACCCTGGCTGACAGGATAGCAGAGCTCCTCTGGCCGTGGTGAGGGCCCGTGGTACCCAGCGTGCCCGTCCCGGGCCACACCTCCTCCCACTTCCCCCGGTGCTAGGTTCTTGCCAGTCTCTGTTTCTCTGAGTTGCTTTATACGTCCCATGCTGGGCCTCACTATGGGCTTTTGCTCACCCCACACCCTTTGCCCAAACTGTCCTCTCTCCTTCCCCTCCACTCCCACCTCATTCTTCTTCTTTTTTTTAAATATATTTTTATTGATTTCAGAGAGGAAGGGAGAGGGAGAGATAGAAACATCAATGATGAGAGAGAATCATTGATCGGCTGCCTCCTGCATGCCCCCTACTTGGGATTGAGCCTGAAACCTGGGCATGTGCCCTTGACTGGAATCGAACCCAGGACCCTTCAGTCTGCAGGCCGACGCTCTATCCACCGAGCCAAACAGTCATTCTTCAAGACTCAGCTCATCTCATGAGTTAGGTCAGAGTCTCCTCTGTGCCCTCAGGGCACTTGAGCAGGGCACTGGCATCTGCTTAGGTGCAGACCAGTGTGGGGACCGCCTGCTCAGCATCATGCGGTCCAGACTCAGTGTAGGCCGTTTGAATCAGAGTCTTTGAGGGTGGTGTGGCAAATCTTCCTTAACCCCCAGTTCATTCTTATTCTTAACATTAATGTTAGATCCTTCTGGTCTGGAAACTGCCTGCTCCTCCAAGCTACAGGCTGTGCCCTTTATTCATCTACACCATGTGGTAATGTCTGCCCAGCACCTCACCCACTTCCTGTGTTTGGGGTTTCCTGCCATATTGTCCTGACAGGAGACAGAACCGCTTTCTCACTAAAGCTGAAAGGTCCGGTACTACCCTCCCAGCCCCTGAAAGGGGACATAGGCATGTGGCTTAGTCTCAGCCAAGCTGTCTCACCCTCATCAGGAGCTGGTGACCAAAGAAGCAGGGACAGGGAGAGTGGATGTGGTGGTGGCACCTGCAGGATTCAGTCCCCAGAGGCGACAGTGTGGCAGAATGAGCTGGGGAACCCAGCACGGGCGGCCGGAGCTGTGTGACTGGCTCCTGGCCTCCCTTTCAGCTGCCCATTTCTGGAACCTGGCTCCCCAGTGTTTGTGACCATCCAGGCACCTATTCAATGTCTTCTCAGTTAATGACTTTGCTCCTTAAATCAACCAGAGTTGACATCTTTTGCCACTTGCATGTACAAACCCTCACAGACACCTAGGACCTTGCAAAAATAGTCACTGTTTGCTGGTGCAATGGATCAATCCGTGGCTCAAAGCTGCCATTCCAGCTTTTACCTTCACCTCTTTCAAGTCCACCCTTGGTCCTCACTCTGAGCAGCCAACCCTTGACCTTGGCTATCTTTCCAGCCAACGAGGCAGAGACATGACGTGTGTTTCTTCCTTAGGGAGACAAAGTTCACCCGGGCCCATCTCAGTGATGGCTGTGGTTAAGGGTGTGACAAGTAGGCAGGCAGGTGGGGGTGGGGGAGGCGGCTCCCCCTGGGACAGGGATAATGGATTCTGGCTTTCAGTAGTCCCAGCAAAGCAGCAGTGAGCATACTTCCTGGCACTGGCTCACTAATGAAGTGTATCTGATTATTCTCTAAGGGCAGGGATTCTTGGGGGGGAAAACACATTTCCTCCTCATTGATGATCATCTCCCCACTTCTAAGGATCCCAAGCCAACCACCTGAGATCAGTGAATTAGACTTATGGGTTCATCAAAAAGAGAAAGCCAATGGGTGGTGAAGCCCAGAAGGCACCCCTCACTGCCAGTGGTAATGATGGGGGTGGTGAAATGAGAACATGGAATGACAGTAGCCTCCCCTGCAGGGTCTGGCCACAGCTGGGAGGCGCCCTCCATGGAGCAATGGAGTATTGCTTGTTAAAGCGACTATTTGCTATGTGGGCACCAGTGAGATAAGCCAGTTAGGAGAGTTGATGAAGCACCGGGAGTGACAACAGCCAGGGGCAAGACCCCACCACCTGTAGGCCCGAGGGACAAGATGGAGCTGACACTGGAGACTGGGGAGGATGGTTGTAGGAGGGCTGCTGACCGAGGCTGAGGCCTTCAGCAGAGGGACACAGCATGGCCACCAGGCAGCGGGGGTGGAAGATAAACACCCTGACCTCTTTGCCAGCCCTCTGGTCTCCCATCAGCGCTTCTCATTGACTGAACCCAGTTAGAAGCCAGAGGGCAATGGAGGATCGATGTGGTCCATGAAGTCCACCTCCTGGAGGACAGAGGGGGGCAGAAAAAATGGGCAGCGAGGGGAGACCCAGCACCGTGACCTGTACAGCACTTCCCAGGGGCTGCATGAGCACCTATACAATAGAGCAACTCATGCTGCATATACGTAACTCATGGACTTCTTGGAGGAAGCTTACGTACTATCATCACACTATTTCACAGGTAAGTAAGGTGAGGTTAAAGGGTTTGTCCAAGTCAGTGTGAGAGTAGCTCAATCCCAGGCAATCTGAATTCAGACTCTGTTCTTCACCATTATGTTGAGCTGTACAGAAAGGTAGCCATTAGCTACACATGCCCATTGAACTACAAATTAGTGGAAATTAAGTAGTATTAAAATCCACTAAGTCCCATGAGCCATATTGCAAATGCTCACTTCCTACATGTGGCTAGTGGCTACGGGCTACCATTTTGGACAGCATAGATGTAGAACAGGCCTATCCTTCCAGAGAGTTCTACCGGCAGCTTGGACAAGACCTGGACCCTGGCACCTGAACCCTCTCAACATCTAATCCCTTAAAACACATGGACTCGTGCTCCCATTCGAAGCTGTGGTGCTCCTGGGGTGGTCAGGACAGGGGTCAGGCCAATGTTGTGATTCTGGGGGCATTTCGTTGCCTTCTTGATGGCTGTCAGATTGTGGTCTCCAGCGCAGCTCAGAGAGATAAACCTGAGATAGATTTATATATGCCATGCCCTTTTCACGTTCTAAAATTCCTTTACTGTCCTGCCTATCTTTACTTTATTGTCCCGTCTCCTATTTCAACACCAAGGGCATCCCATAATAAGCAGCAGCATGAACAGGGAAAGAGACAGGAAGAATGGATGGCGCATCAGCATTCATCCCCACCCCGTGTTGGAGATGCTTGTCCTTGGGGCTCATGGTGCCGGCGTCCTGTGATATACAGCATCTTTCCACCAGCTTCCACGAGACACTCCTCGGCTGGATTTAACGACTCCCCAAACCCTGACACCGATATATCATCTCCGAAATGTCCAGCGTCAGTAGACGAGATGAATGCTGAAGATGATATAAATCCCACCTATCAAATAGGCTAAAGGTGAAATCTAGCTCTGTCTAGACTGTCAGGACATTATAAAAAGGAAAAGGAGTCATTATCAGATGACCTTTCCTACACACGAGGAGATGCAGGGTCTTAGAAATCTATAAGCCACTCTCGGAGAGGAAGAAAACAGTTATAACTCTAAACCACTTGTAATCCTACCTCCCAGCAAACACTCGTGCTGACATGTATGTGTACATTCCCTCATGCGCAGTCATTATACACTGACATGCAAAAGGCGACATTGCGCATGATCTTCTTTGTTCAGTGCATCCATGAACATTTTTGCATCCCATTAAACAACAGCAATAACTCGCTGTCATTGTTGCTTATTACGTCCGGAGTTCTGTGCACTTCATGTGTGTTGTCTCAGTTCTCACAACAGTAACGGTAGGATGGGAACCATTGTTACTCTTACTTTACAGATGAGGAAACCGAGGCACAGAGGGAGCAAGCATCTTGCCTAAGGTCACACAGCTAGTTCAGTGGTAGAATGAGGACTCTCACGAATCTGTCTGACCCCCAACTCCATGTCCTTTCTGCTACGACACTATTTCCCACAATGTTTAATTGTTTCAGCTCTGGAACGCATTCTTTAAGGGAGTTTCCCCATAAGCCTAAAATGGAAGACAGAGGGGTGGAGCTGGACTGGTTGCCCTGGGGGTGGCAGCCCCCAGGGTCCCCCGCTCTTGTTCCCTGGCTCTCTTTCTCTCCTGCAGTTCCCCACACCCACCACAGGCCACCACTGAAGCAGCTCACGGAAGCCTGGGTCGTGGGAAAGGCCAGCTTGGAAAACTGCCTCCACCAGCACAGGACTCACCCTGACAGGTACAGCATCATTAATGCAACCGACCGCCACCCGCTGTGATTCGCAACCTGGATGATAGGTTTTGTGCACATTCTCGATTTTTTCCTGGATAAACATCTGGAAGTGAAATGTTTGGGTCAAAACTATGCCCGTTTTAACACCACACTTTCCTTTGGAAAGACAGTACCACAGAGATTGCCACCTGCAGAGCCGGGTTTGCACATTCTGTCCACACTGGATATGAACAGCATTTAAAATCGACTTTGCCATGGTTTTAACTTACTTTTTCAGTTACTAAAAAATAGACAGTGTAAAGTTTATTGACTACTTGCCTTTCTTCATTTGTGCGTATCATACCCTCTGTTAAACTTTGAAGTTCCTACTCTTAGTTTTTTTATTTTTTCTTTAATCCATCTGAAATTTAATTTGGTGTATTGTGTAAGGAAGTGAGTGAGCTTCCTTATAAAACCATCTCCCTTATTTTATTTTCTTGTCTGATTGCAATGGTGAGACCTTACAGAGTGGTATTAAAATTTAGCACAGTGGTTCTCAGCCCTGGGCGATTTGCCCCACCGGGAACAGTTGGCAGTGTGTGGAGACGTTTTTGGTTGTCACAACTAGTGGAAAGGAGGGAGGTGTGTGTGCCACTGGCACCTAGTAGCTGGAGACCAGAGAGGCTGCCGCACATCCTACAATACAGGACATTCCCCCACAACAAAGAGTTTCCTGGCCCCAATGTCAATAGTGCTGAGTTGAGAAACGGTGGCGTTAGCAAGTCCCCTTTGCTTCTTGTCCTTTCCCCACTGCAAACAAGAGCTTGGTTCACTGCGGACAGTTTGCCTGATGTCTCTGGGCTGATCCCTCTAGAAGGATTCTGCAAATGCATCGCTCCCACAGGCAGGCTGACGGGACAGTGCCAACAAGAACAGGTGCCGGGGTCAACATCGAATGGAGAGAAGGAAGAAAAGCAATGCAGCCAACAGGTAGCACATCACAGTGTGGAGTGTCGCTTTTCCCGTCTGAGGCATCTGTGCTCCCCTCCTATAAATTCTCTCCTGGAACTTAAAGAGCATCATGGGTCACCAGATGTATAGGGTGTCCCAAAATTCACGCAAGATTTGAATTTTGCGTGAGCATTAACAACAACAACAACAACAAAAAAAATAAAAGCCTAATTTTACTTGGTTTATTGAATCAGATTCTAATATCTGTTGCCCTTTGATTTCAATCCCTTCAATTTTTTAAGCATTACCAAGTACCAATTATGGCCCAGGAGCAGGGACAATGAAGACCAATGAAGACCACGGCTTTGTGTATGTGCCAGCAAACAACAAATAAAAGCCTAATTTTACTTGGTTTATTGAATCAGATTCTAATATCTGTTGCCCTTTGATTTCAATCCCTTCAATTTGATAAGCATTACCAAGTACCAATTATGGCCCAGGAGCAGGGACAATGAAGACCAATGAAGACCACGGCTTTGCGTATGTGCCAGCAAAGCTGTGGAGGCCATTTATCCAATGTTCTATTCCATACATAACCCTATACTATATACTTTATGAATCAATAAAAAATTTACAATTTTTAATTATAAACCTGTGTTTTGTATCAAAATTACTTCTTGCGTGAATTTTGGGACACCCTATACTTTGCAAGGACATGGACATGAGTCATGAAGACCTGGGTTCCGATTCCAGCCCCATCGCTTGCTGCTGCGGGAGGCCTGGCTGAGGTCCTTTCCTCCCTGGGTCTCTGAGCCTGTTCCCACATAACACAGACTCACCTTGGGGTTGTGAAGTCTGTGCAAATGCCTAGCTCAGTGCCCGGAGCATAGTAGGTGCTTATCACACAGCCCCAAGGAGTCCCAGCTCATGCAGCTAATGCTGCAGATATCTCCTGCTCAGGTCTGAGGCAGCCCCGGGGAGCCCAGAGCCAAGAGAGGTGACCAGCCATGGGGACTGGGCCAGGGCTCGATGCCAGTTGCCTTTTAAATGCTCACTGCAAGACTATGGGATGTATAATTTTATCTTTGTCTTTTTATAGATAAGGAGGCTGAGGGACAGAGAGGTTAATGCCCTACTCAAGGTCGCTCAGCTAGTGCATGGAGGCTGGGTTTTGGAGCCCTGCGCTTATCCCCTCAGTCATGCTGCCCCCGACCCCCTGGGCCTCAGCCACCCAGCAGCTCAGCGGAAGGGCCCCAGTCTGGCCACCCCCACCTCCAAGTGTTTTTTTCTATAACTCTTCTCAGCCAGGGCACCGAGCACCCACACTTTTAGCCTGAGCCCCACGGGCAGCACTGGGTGCTGGTTGAGAAGGGATGGCCTTTCACCTGCAGCTTTAGCTCAAAGCAGCTGCCACCAGTTGGCAGAAAGAACCCGCTGCTCAGAGTCCGTCCCCAGAGGCCCTGACACTTTCCAGCATCCCAGCACTGTCCCCAGGGAGCCCTGATGGCAGCCCGACTGGCTTCCTGATCTGGGGAAATGTACTTAACCTCCCAGGGCCTCAGCTGGCGTCTGGGAGGAGATTCAATTACATGGTAATGAGCCCGAGTCCTGCAGAGCCTGCAGGCCTTCTCATCACCAGCCGGAAAGCACAGCCATCTAAGAAAGGGCAGGCCACCCAGCCAGGCCCCATCAGCCTGATCCTGTGGGACTCCCGCTCCCAGCTCAGCTGTGTGCTGCGGGGGAGGGTGGCCTCTGGGACATAGGTCTCTGCACCCAGGGATGCTGAGTCTGGGTGAGCTGAGCCTTGGCCGTGCGCAGGAGTGGCCTGGCCATGGCACAGGTGGGCAGGAGCTCTCATGACTGGATCCAGAGAGGGCGAGTGAGGCACTGTGTCCCAGGTGGTCCCAGCCTCCCTCTGGGCGGGAGTCCCACGGCCAGCACTGTTCTCAGAGCACCCTGGGCTCAGCCACATCCGGGCTGAGGCTGGGCACTGTGCACGCAGGGCATGCAATTGATCCTCACAGCAGTTCCGTGCCTTCCACGTTTTACAGGCTGAGGGAACCGAGGCTCAGGGAGTCAGGGAGCTGTCCCACAGGGACAGGCAGCAGGACCGGATCTGACCCACTTTGGGGATAGGGTCAGAGGTATCAGGGCGCAGCTGTATGTTCTTGTGAGTGTCCATCCTTTACCTGTGATGTGTGCCGGGATGTCGGTAGGGACTGACGCCCTCCTCTGCAGAGGACAGAGGTGCCACTAACACCCATGTTGTTCTCCTGGGGCTCCCGCCTCCTGTGGGGCTGATGGTAAGAGTGGGTGTCAAGCTATCGGCCTCCTGGGGCCTGGCGTTGGAGGGACAGTCTGAGCAGTGGCTGCCACTTCATGCATCTGGGCCCCTCCAGACAGAAATCCCACCGTCTTCTCCTGTGGAGCAGATTGTATTTTCTGAAAAGGCCATAGCAATCTTCAGTTCCACAGATGCTTCTAGAGCCTTGCCACTCCCCAGAGGAGGTGGGGGCTACTTCTCCTCCTGTTGAGATGGTTTCGATGGCTATACTATGGGGAGAGAGAGGCGATGTGGCTTCCGACACCGGTCCCAGGAGGCAGCACAGCCCCTACCCGGCTCTCTCGGGATGCTTGGCTCGGAGCACAGCTGCCGTGCCGGGAGGAAGCCCAGGCCATGGGCAGAGGCCACGTGGACGTGTCCTGGTGGCCAGCTCAGGCCTCAGCCAGCACACACGAGTCAGGACTCCAGCCTCTGACTCCGGCTGCCCCAGCCGACTCAGAGCAGAGCAGAAAGAGGTGTCTGCCGAGCCCCGACCAATTTGCAGGTCCCTGAGCAAAATAAATGACGCTGTGCTTTTAAGCCAGTGAGTTTCGGAGTCGTCTGTTATGCAGCCACAGCCACGAGGACATCCTGAACTCCCTGCTTCCCGGGACAGCCCGTCATGGCCACACACAGGGCTGCCCACGAGGACGGGCGGGTGGTGGCCGGCACGGGC
The DNA here is from genome assembly GCF_000412655.1 of Myotis brandtii. Lineage (NCBI taxonomy): Eukaryota > Metazoa > Chordata > Mammalia > Chiroptera > Vespertilionidae > Myotis > Myotis brandtii. Next base: position 3,163,615 of record NW_005370145.1, read on the forward strand.
CTGGGTGCAGCTCACTAGCCTGCACGGGGGCCTTTTCCGTACGTGGCCTTTCCAGGGGGCACCTTTCCTTTTCCCCACAAAGGCACTCTATGGGCTAGCTGCTCCCTGCTCCCAGATCTTAAATTCCTGGAACATTTTTCTTCATGTTGAATAAAACCGCCACCTTTAAATATCCGCTCATTCGCCCTAATTCCATTGCCTGGGTCCACGTGGAATTAATCTCGTTTCTTCCTGGTGTTTGGATGGTGGGGGACGTCCCCAAAGGCCTGCCTTCTGCTTGTCTGGCTAAACCTCACGGTTCTTCTCACCCCTCTCTCAGAAGGAAAAGCTCTGAGATTCTTTGCCACCCTGGCTGCCCTCCCCCTTCACTCGATCTCTGCCAACGCCTGGCTCCAAACTGGGCAGCTCTCCCTCGATAGGGTCTGCCTGCGTCCTAAGGGCAGGCTGCCGTGTTTTCCCAGTCTGCTTCAAAGTCAGTTCATCAGGGCTTGGTCACGGCTGCAGGCCTGTGGGCGGGGACTCATTGCTGCCCAGGACACAGACGCAACCCCCCTCCCCCCTCCCCCGCCCGCCCCGTGCCAGGAGGCCAGGCCTGAACTGGCCTAAAAGGCCCAACTGCAACGGCCAGTGTCACACTCAGCCACACTCCAGTTCCCAAATGTTTTCATTGCCCCCAAAGGAGAGGCGGTCCCCATTAGGCGGTTTTCCTTCATTCCCCCAGCCCCTGGCAGCCACTGAACTGCTTTCCGCCTCTATGGACTTGCCTACTCTGAACATTTCATATAAACACAATGATCAAATATGTCATTTTTTTGGTGTGCGTGTCTGGCTTCTTTCACTTAGCATGTGTGTTTTGAGGTTCCTTCATTTTGTAGCATCTGTTGCCACCCCTGGTCCAGTCAGACTGGTGGGCCCTGGCCTGTGGTTGGTCCTGCCTGGCTGCCTTCTGCCCGGGAACTTCAGAACTGTTTGGGCCTGGATGTTGGGGCTGGGCCCCAAATCCATCCTTCCATTCTGATGAGGAAGATGGATGGAGAGCAACTTTTCTGATCTCGGCTTCTCTCTTGGCTCTGAGAAGGGGCCAATGGGTGCTTGGGCTGGGGCTTGGGTGAGGCCCTGCTTAGAGGCTGGTGTAGGGTGAAATCCTTCCTGGCCTCCTCACTGAGCCTCCCAGGCGAGGCGGGAGACAAACTTTAGAACCCCGGCTGGGTCGGAGAAGACCCCTTAGTCCTTTTACTTCCTGGAATCTCTGCCTCCCACCGCCAGCAGGATTGGCCCCTGAAAAGAAAGGTCAGTGCCCATGGGACACGCCCAGCTCTGGGCGCGGCCGGAGGTCTCCTGGGCAGTGATAGGCGTTGCCGCAATGAGACGGGCCATGCTTGCTCAGACATGCAGGCATCTGGTAGACCAGAAGCAGCAGAGAGGATGGGGAGGCCGTGGAGGGGAGACCGAGCACCACTGTGGGACTTAATGCCCTTTGTTTGCCTCGCAGAGATAGACCTCTTTCTACTTTTCTTCTTCTCTGTTTTTTTTTTTTCTCTGTTTCACTTCCCCCTTTTCCTCTGCAGGTCTCAGATCTCACTCAGAGTAAAAGCCAAAGGCCTCGCAAGGCCGACAAGTCCCTAATGATCTGCTCCTCTTCCCTCTGACTCATCTCTTGCTGTTCCTTGAACCCCCTGGGCCCACCCACCTCAGGACCTCTGCAGCTACTGTTCTAGTCCTCTCTTCTCCCGGATACCTGCGCGCTGCCCTCTCACTGCCTCCCGCCTCTACTCAGCTGTCGCCTTCTCTTCCCTTCTACCTCAAGTTCCAATTCTGCATCCTGTCCTTTCCTCACCGTGTTTTCTCTGAGCATTAATTGCTAGCTAGTGAGTACGTGTATTATTATTATTATTATTATTTTAAAATATATTTTATTGATTTTTTACAGAGAGGGATAGAGAGTTAGAAACATCGATGAGAGAGAAACATCGATCAGCTGCCTCCTGCACATCCCCCACTGGGGATGTGTCTGCAACCAAGGTACATGCCCTTGACCAGAATCGAACCTGGGACCCTTCAGTCCGCAGGCTGACTCTCTATCCACTGAGCCAAACCAGTTAGGGCACGTGTATTATTTTTTATCTTGTTTTCAGTCTGTCCATCTGACTTGTCTGAAACTTCCATGAGGGCAGGAATTTTGTCTTTTTGGTTCACTGCCCAATACCTAGAGCCTGGCACATAACTGCTGGATAAGTATTTGCTGAGTGAGTGAGTGAATGCTCTGCACTCATGCCCAGGGGACCTGAAGCGTTGATGACAGTGCTGTCTCCTAGCCTGGGTGTGGAGTTGAGACAAGGCTTGAACACACAGCCACCCCGGCCAGCCCCAGCACCACTGGCTTCTATGCGGGGTTGGCCATAGCCGCTCCTCCTTGGCCGGGCAGGTCTAAGGGGGTGGGGCAGGTGTCTGACTGTAGTCTTGACTTTAACCTAGTCTTCACCAAGTACAGAAAACATTGCGTGACTCTACCAGATGCAACTGGAAGTTCATGAAATGCCGTCACCCAGTTTCCATGTGGCCAGTTCTGGGGGCCACCGCCTCTGGCGGCATCAACTGCTTGACCTGAGACCTTTCTGGATGCTTCCTCCTCTGAGAGGGAGGGCAGGGAATGGGCTGGGGTTTGGGAGGTTTTCCGAGTTCTTATATCTGATGTGAGTGATAAACAGCCTCTGATAAGCATGGATGGGTCTTGTAACCCTGGAGGGGACTTCAGGACCCCAGGACTCCCTTTACTGTTAGTAACTCCCTTAATTATTTAGAAAAGAGGGCCAGTCCTAATCTGGATAAACATGTGTTCCTAGGTACAGTGAAGTTGTCAAATACATGTGTGTGCTTGTGCCTGTGTGTGTGTCTGTGTATCTCTGTGTGCATGTGTCCATGTGTGTCTCTGCATGTATCTGTGTGTCACTGTGTGTTTGTATGTAAGCATGTCTGGGTGTGTGTCTGCATGTATTTGTATGTATGTATGTCTGATATGTCCTTGAATGTGTTTTTATATATGCATGTCTGGATGTATCTGTGTATCCTGCATGTGTTTTTATGTAAGCATGTCTCTGTGCCTCTGTGTGTATTTGTATGTAAGCATGTCTCTGTATGTGTTTGCATGAAAGCATATCTGTGTGTCTCTGTATGTGTTTGCATGTAAGCATGTTTGGGTGTGTATCTGTATGTGTTTTCATGTAAGCATGTCGGCGTGTCTATCTGTGTTTGCATGTAAGCATGTCGGCGTGTCTATCTGTGTTTGCATGTAAGCATGTCTCTGTATGTGTTTGCATGTAAGTATGTTTGGGTGTGTCTCTCTGTGTGTTTGTATGTAAGCATGTCTCTGTGTGTCTGTGAGGGGTCTGGGTGTGCCTGCATAATCGGGGAGATGGGCATCAGAAGGACAGTTCTGGATTCTCTGACATTCGAGCCAGTGTCTGGTGTGGGTGGTGTTTTAGTGGCAATACAGCTCCCTGAGACTCAAGCTTAATTACTTTATCCCCTTCTGTTTTATTTCTCTAAACAGTGGTTTTCACCCCTGTCTGCACATTAGCCTCCTCTGGAGAGCTTTATAAAATGCTGGTGCCGGGGAGTACCCCGCTGGTTAAACCAGAGTCTCTGGACGTGGATCTGGGCACTGGTCTGAAGCCTGCAGGCGACTCAGCTGCAGCCAGGCCTGTGCTCCACCTTCACCTCCTGGAGGTGTGCGCAGGAGGGGGCCGTGGGGACCTGAGGCAACTGCACTGAACTTGGAGCCGGTGTTAAACCATGTTTGACCTTGAGCAAGTTACTTTGTCTTTCTGCTCCTCAGTTTTCTTTCTTGGTAAGATGAGGATACGTACACCTTTCTGCCTGCCTCCTGTCCCTGGTTTGAGGTCTTTCATGTGAAAGGGCTTTGTAAATTTTGAAAGGCTGCATGAATTATTAGCATTATTACCATTACTTGTGTTAGCCCTTTGTAGAGACCAAAAGCCGCTAGAGGTGGGTGCATAATTACAGCAAGGTCGCAGTGAAAGAAAAGCTGCGAGGCCTGTTCTGTTGTGTGTCTGCTCTGACTCCTGGCGACTTTGAATGAGTGATGTGGTAATGTTACTTGATGATTTAGCCTTGCAAAAGTAGCCAAACGCACTAATGCCTGTGCTTGTAGTTCCAGTATCGGACACTAGGTGGCGTCTAATCCACGACCTGGCCAGGTAAGGCAGCGATTTTCAACCTGGTGCTGCAAGAATTTTTAAAACCTGCAATACCTGACTATTTAGGCTAGAGCACTGGCCTCTTTTCCCTTAGATTGTTAAATTGAAAAAAAAAATGACAACAGCCAACACAATAATAGCTGTCTGATATGAATGATTCAAAATTATGCCTTTTTTTTTTTTTTTTTGTGGTCAGATTGGCAAAACATATATTTTTTGATGTGCCGCAGATGAAAAGGGTTGGAAATCACTGGGCTAAGGTATCATTTGGGGACATGTTTTGCCCCCTTGATTAAAATATTATTTACTGACATAATCGTTTATATAACAAGGTAAGATTTAAATGCCCTCTCACGCTGCACGATGGGTGGTGGTTTCCATTCTTATGTTCCTCCTCTGCTGCTGCCACTTCTGGCTGCTGTAACATCAACCCTCCTCTGGGGCCCGGAGTGGGCTCTGCGCTGGGACTTCAGGGCAATATCAAATGCTCTGTGCGGCTGGCAGGGAGCCAGGGAGAGGCCTGCTCAGCCCCGGGGGGGCTTAATTAGCTTTGAGTTGCTCTTCTGTGAGTCTGGCCTTCTCTGCCCCGCCTTCCCCCTGGCTTAAAGGAGAGAATCTCGTTCTCTGGTCCCAGGGGCCCATTCTTTGCAAGTCACTTCAGCCTCCTTTCCTTTCTGTGACCAGGAAGGAGAGTGAGAAGAAGATGGCATGGAGGTCCCTGGAAAAGCCGACGGACAATGAAGGAAGGGTGACTTTGGTAATGAAGCTAAATGATTCATTCCCGCTGTCTTTGAGACTCACCCTGTTCGCATAAACAGCGGTTCTCAACCTGTGGGTCGCGACCCCTTTGGGGGTCGAACGACCCTTTCACAGGGGTCGCCTAAGTCCATCCTGCATATCAGATATTTACATGACGATTCATAACAGTAGCAACATTACAGTGATGAAGTAGCAACGAAAATAATTTTATGGTTGGGTCACAACATGAGGAACTGTATTTAAAAGGCCAGAAGGTTGAGAACCACTGGCATAAAATAACTCAGTACTTTCACAGAACCAACCCAGCAATTTTTATGAGGTTTTCCTCCAAGAACCCAGGGTGTTTGGCTTTCCTCCTCTTCCTCTGTTTGAAAACACATCTGAAACGCACACCGTTGTGGATGCTACGGCTCAAGGTGTGTAGGCACACACACAACTTTTACAGCAACACACAAGAACCAACAGAGAGTGCCTCTGGGGAGGGGATTCGGAGTCTGAGCTGGTCCGTGTTCTCATGCAGACTCTTCAACGCAGGGCTGCTCGGGGATCCGTCAGCTGATTCACTGCAGGCTCATTCCACTCCACCTGACCCTAAAGAGCAGGTGGAGAGGGAAGGGGTCGCCGCTCACCTCACTGTCCCACTGACAGCCCAGGCCCCTGCGGATTTTTTTTTTAGGCTTGGGGGGAGCTTGGGGGATGGAGTGTGTGTTTTCCAGATGAGGCACTTAGATAGGGACCAAGGAAAGAGGCCACTGGGAACTGTGGGATGCTGACCAGGTGACGTCCTCACTGGCCCAGGGGGAGGACCAGCTTGAGTGGGGACTGGGTGGAGCTGGAGGCGGGAGAGCTGCTTGGTTTGAGTGGAGGAGGGGCTCCATCGTGTCTCTGCTGTGGACCTCTCTTAGGCTTCTGGACTCTAGAACAAAGGTCTTCACTGCTGTCCTTTATCAGGTTCCCCTCCCAGCTCTTCCCACCGCATGTCCGTCCCCGCCCTGTGCATGTCCTGGGATTATCACCCCACTCCCTGGCAACCCCCTTTTATAACCCCATCCTCTCTCCTTCTTCCCAGTACCTCCCTTTAAATCTCAGAGAAACCCTTCCTTTCCTGAGGCAAGTCCTTCCTTCTCTCTCTTCTCTTGTCCTTTCACGATAGACCACGATGGTCCATTAGACCTGATCCTCAATCACACACAGGCCAGGTCTCCCTCCTCCCAGGGCAGGTGGGTCCCGACCTCCCAACCTTTTCAGTGGGCAAAGACAAGAGGCAGAAGCAAAAACAGTTAAAGTTTCATTTTACAATGGTCCGGCCATTGGTAACCCACCTCCTCGTGTTTAAATAAAAGCACATCTGAATAAAACAGGAATTTAAATCAAGGTATGCTGGCTTTGCCTTTGGTTCCAGCCACTGTGGGTGGCTTTCTAGAGCAAGACTTTCTGTCTCATTTGACTTCGCACATGCTGTTCCCTCTGCCTGGGTCACAGTTCCCTTCCTTGTCCCTTCACTTCTGTGACCCCTATCCTTTTATAGGGTTCCCTGTGGGCATCTCTTCATCCTGTAAAAGCATAATTCTCAGACACAGTTATTTGTTTGCATGTGCCAAACATTTATTCAACTCATGAAGGAGGCGAGGTAAGTTATTGCAGCAAGGGTCCTCCATTTATCCACACCTCGCTGTATCTGCTACACCACACCACCAGGCTAGGCCATGGCATGCTTCGGTCCATCAGATGATAACAAATGAGATATACGCAGAGGTTCCAAAAACATTTGCATATTGGTGCTTGCTGCTCTTGGAGTCCAGCATCTACTGCAAGCATGTCAAACTCAAAGGCTAACATGGGCCAAATAAACGAGGCATGCGGCCCGCGGGCCGCGAGTTTGACATGCTTGACCTACTGTATAAGAAGTCCGGGCTAGCCTGTTGGATGATGAGATACAAACGGTGCAGTGATCCCTCTTGCTCCGCTCGCTGGTCAGCTGGCCAACCACTGAGCATGCAAATGAGGCCATTGTAGATTATTCAGGTACCAAGTGTTCTGCCAATAACTACTGATGTGCAAGCAAACCTGTGGTGCTTAGTCATGCCATCCCAGACCACAAGCACGTCGCAGCCAAAACAGAATCAGGAGCCAAATAAATGGTTCTTGTTTTAAGCCACTGCATGTAGAGTTTTGTTACACAGCTGAAGTGAACTGATACATAAGGGGATCAGCAGAAAGAAAAATAGCTGCTTTGCTGAAGACATGAGAAATTGGGGTTCATACAGTAAATGGAAAATGAATGCTGAGATGAAACTGCCAATTCAGTGTGAAACTGGTTAATATCCAACAGGGCAATAAAAAGTAACCCTAGTCGCCTCTGTCAAAGACGCAGAGATGGTTGTGTTTAGGAAACGAAAGTGCAAGTTTACCTTCAGTGAATGTCATGGAGTAGGTTTCAGAAGCACTGGTTTGCTGAATATAAAACAACTAGAGGCCCAGTGCATGAAATTCATGCACTGGCAGGGTCCCTAGTGGCTGCTGGCTGTCAGCTGCCAGCCGGGTATTCCCTCCCGTCTGCTGGCACCGCTGGCCAGAGCCTCCCTCCCTTCCCCCAGCCACCTGCCAGCGCCAGGGCCTCCCTGCCCCCTGGTTAAACTCCCAGAAGAACTCGGGTTGAGGGGATAATTTGCATACTACACTTTTATTATATAGGATGAGCACTTAAAGGAAAAGACTTCAAAATCACCAATGTTGTCAAGGTTAGCCTTTTCATGGTGAAAAACATCCGTTTTCTCAGACTGTATTAGTCACACCCCAAAGGTCACGGCCTATCTTCAGGCACCAGCACAGCAGAAGTCAAGGATGAATGGACTTTGTCAGGGGGTCCAGGGTACAGAAAAGAGTCAGGGCTATGATGTGGGACCAGGCCAGGCAAGGCGAACCTGTTGTTCCTGCTGTCCCGCATAAAGAACCCCATCATGCTGGGATCAGAAAGTGACTGTCAGTTCTTGTGTGTTTTGTTTTGTTTTTCATATATTTTTATTGATTGCAGAGAGGAGAGGAGAGGGAGAGAGATAGAAACATCAATGATGAGAGAGATGTCCGTCTGTGAAGTCCCTCCTCCAGGCTGTGGCCTCCTCCAGGGGCCTTGGGTGAACATGTGTTGAATGAATGGACTGTTTCCTCATAGAAACAGGGCAGGGCTCCCCATACGGGGCAGCACCAGCCGCTCCAGCAGCTGGTAAGCAGCCTCCCAGGTGATTCCCACAGAGCGATGCGCTGGAGCTGCCTGGGCTGCTGCTCTGGCATCTCCTCCCAGCTCTGGCTCAGTGACGTCACACGGGTAGTTAGAGCTCGGGGTATTTACACCACGGGATTCAGCAAACACTGCAGGTGAGGGTTTGGGTTTCCGGGAGCCAGTTTTCCCCACACCACCGAGCCCACTCATCTCTGGCTCAGGAACTAGTGTTTGAGAGTTGTTGGCTTAGGATGGATCCGCAAACTGAGCCTGCGGCCTGCTCTTGTACCGCCCACGGGCTGGGAATAGTTCTTACATTTTTAAAAAATATATATTTTATTGATTTTTTTTTACAGAGAGGAAGGGAGAGGGATAGAGAGTTAGAAACATCGATCAGCTGCCTCCTGCACACTCCCCATTGGGCTTGTGCCTACAACCAAGGTACATGCTCTTGACCAGAATCAAACCTGGGACCCTTGAGTCTGCAGGCTGATGCTCTATCCACTGAGCCAAACCAGTTAGGGCAGTTCTTACATTTTTAAAGGTTTGCAGAAGAAGGAGGAAGAGGAGGAAGATGAGGAAAAGCTTAAGAGGACATGAGGAGAGAAAGAGGAAGGTGGAGGAGAAGGAGAACTGGCAGAAGTCACAGGTGCCTGCAAAGCCAAAAATGTTTCACATCCGGCCTTTTATGGAGAAAGCTTGCTGACCTCAGATTTAGGGGAGCTTCTTATCCCTGATTGCACATTAAAACCACTGGGGAGAACTTTTAATTTATTGGAAAATTTGGGCCCCAGGGTGCCCGAGGTGGGGTCTACAGATGTGAAAGCTCCCAGGACTCACCCTTTTCTGTCTGGGTTCTAGGGCTCCTGGTCCTCACCCCCCTCACACCTTCCCTTCTCACCTCCATCCCAATTTCCAACTGATCCCAGCACGCGGAGTGTTCCACGTCCCAGTGTGGGGGTCTCTGAAAAGCATCGTTTTACCTGCAAATGAGTGAGGGGAGTGGGCAAGGCCTCGAGGTGAGCACGACTTGGGGCTGCGAGGGGGCTGGGAGGGATGCTGGTAGCTGAGCTATGTTTTGTTTGCCCCTCACTCCCACCCCCAAACCTGGAGCCACCGAAGACATTGGGCAGGAATATTACCCCTAGTTGTGGGCAAGCTGGGTGGAGTAGAAGTTGTTTATCACCCATGTCTGAGGCAGGAGGGGTCTTTAACATTCTGGTTGCCACCTTCCTGAGGACGCTGGTGAGGGACGGGGGCACCGGGTCTTGGGAGAGGCCTCCCTCACCTGCCATATATGTGCCTGCTTGTTCGAGGTGTGACCACCTCAGAATGTGGCGGGTGGTTGACCAGCAAGCCCGACCCAGCCGCACAGCTGCGAGGCCTTGGGTAGAACTCGTGACCCCGGAGGCTGCCACTCCTCCAGCAGCTGTGGAACCCCTGGGGCCTGCAGCAAATTCCTTTGAGTTGAGTGTGTGTTGGTAATTTTCCTTGGATAATAGGTTACTTTTTAGAAATAACTAAAATTCAAATAGATTGATACAACTCGGGGAAAATCCAACAATTTAATGCAAAATAAAGAAATGAAATGTACAGATGGGAGGCATAGCTTAGTGGTGAAGAGCATGGATTCTGGAGGCTCGACCACTTCCTAGCCCCGCAAACTCGGCCAAGTTACTTGCACTTGTGCCTTGTTTTCTGATCCGTGAAATGGGATCATACAGTTACTTACCACCCCAGAGCTGTTGTGAGGATTAAATGCATTAACTGCACACAAAGGCCTCGAATCTGCATCGTTATTATTGGAGTCCAAGCGCAGCACGGGCTGGCTCGGCCTCGCAGCAGCAGGGGTCTGTCAGGCTTGCATCCTCCCAGCTTGGCTACTTGGAAGGACTCAGTTGGATGTGAGTGTGGCAGCCTTAAGGTGGTTTCCAGACTCTGCCTGCTCCTTGTCATTTGAAGAGGATGCTGGCTTAGCTCAGTTTGCCTCCCCACTGTCATTGCAGGTCCTGCTTTTCAGAGGGATTGTTTTGAGCTTGGTAACGCAGACTGGGAGCAAAGGCAGAGAGGGGAGTGTGAGGGCTGTAACCTGCCCCAGGAACTCCACATGGGGAAAGCCGAGGGCTGCTGAAATGGTTGGTCGTGGGGAACTTGAAAATAAAGTATTTGACATTGGGCATGTCCTTGCCAATATTAAAGGATGAGGACAAGGATGAAGACTGTGGAAGGCTCACATTCCCCTCGAGTCCCTTAGCATGGAGAGGGAGTTTTGGGAGTGGAGGGTGAGAGGGGTGTGGACACAGCTGGGATGTGTGAACAGATGGGAGAGAAAGGAGGTTTCAAAGAAGTTTTGCTGTGGCCCACCTGCCTAGACTAGTGGTTGGCAAACTCATTAGTCAACAGAGCCAAATATCAACAGTACAACGATTGAAATTTCTTTTGAGAGCCAAATTTTTTAAACTTAAACTATATAGGTAGGTACATTGTTATTAACTTAATTAGGGTACTCCTAAGGCTTAGGAAGAGCCACACTCAAGGGGCCAAAGAGCCACATGTGGCTCGTGAGCCGCAGTTTGCCGACCACGACCCTTTTGCAGTTTTAGGAAAGAGAAAATGTAAAGAACTTGAAATTTTAATTTAATTTATTATTTTTTTAAAAAATATTTTTATTATTGATTTCAGAGAGGAAGGGAGAGGGAGAGAGATAGAAACATCAATGATGAGAGAGAATCATTGATCGGCTGCCGCAGATAAACTCCACTTGGTTGTGGTGTATTGTTCTTTTTACATATATTGCTGGGTTCAGTGAGCTAATATTTAATTGAGAATTTTTCCACCTATGCTCCTGAGGGTATTGGTTTGTAGTTTTATTATAGATTTATTATAATTTTTGTCTGGCTTTGGTATAAGGGTAGTCCTGGCCTCATAAAAAGAATTGGGGAATGTTTTCTCCTCTGGTATTTTTTGAAAGAGGTAGTAAGGAATTGGTATTATTCTTTAACTGTTTGGTAGAATTTGCCTGTGAAAATATCTAGATTTCTCTTACAAATGGTTTTCAACTACAAATTAAATTTTAAAAAATTTTACAGGACTCTTGTTTTATCTCTAGTGACCTGTGGTCATTTCTGGCTTTTGTGGAATTGGTCCATTTGGTCTAAGTTGTCAAATTTATGTCCATGGAGTTAGTTGTTTGTAGTATCACCTTGGTAAGGGTTGCAGGGTCTGGAGGGAGCACTGCTTTCATTCTTGATAGCGTATATTGTTTTCTTTCCCAGGCTTGCTACAGGGTTATCAATCTTATTCTTCTCAAAGATCCAGTGTTTGGTTTCTTTGATTTTCTCTATTGTTTTCCTGCTTTCAATTTTATTGATTTCTGCTCTTATCTTTATTATTTCCTCCCTTCTACTTAACATGGGTTTATTTGGCACTCCTTTTGCTGGTCTTTAAAAGACTATGGATTATCCATGCTTATAATGTTGAGCCAAGGACTTTCTTTTCTAACATAAGCATTTAAAGCTATCAGTTTCCCTCTAAGCACTGCATTATCACACAAATAGGTTGTATTTTCTATTTTGTTCAGAGTATTTGCTATCTCCCATAAGACTTCCTGTTTGGTCCATGTATTATCTAGAAGTCTGTTGTTTCATTTCCAAGTGTTTAGACACCTTTCTGTTATTGATTTTAAATTAATATGATCAGAGAACATATATTGTATGATTTCAATTCATTTAAATTTGTTAAGACTTGTTTTATGATCCAGCCTATGGTCTGTCTTTGTAAATGTTCCACCTGTGCTTGAAAAGAATGTATATTTTGCTGTTGTTGGGTGGACTGTTCTGTAAATGTCAATTAGATTTCCTCGGTTTGCAGTTCTTTAGTCCTATGCTGACAGAACTGAAGGCCATGAGCCAACTTTATACTTGAAATTTTGTTGATTTTTCTCTTTACTAGTCCTGTCAATTACTGAGAGAGGAGTTCAAGTCTTTTTAATATATTGTGAATTCGCCTATTTCCATTTCTCTTTTCAGTTTTATTGGTTTTAACTCCTCGAAGTTCTGTTTTTAGGTACATACACATTTATCACTGGTCTGCCTTCTGGTGAGCTGACCCTTTTATAATTATGTAATGCTCCTTTTTAGCACTGGTTGTTGTTTTCTCTAGTTTGCTTCGTCTGTTATTGATGCAGACACTCCAATTTCCTTTGGTTATGTTTGCATAGTATATCTTTTTCTGTTCATTTACTTTTAACATACCAATATCATATATATATATTTATATCATATATATATTTATATATCATATATAAATATATCATATATATTTAAAATATATATTTATCAACTTCAGAGAGGAAGAGAGAGGGAGAGATAGAAATATCAATGATGAGAGAAAATCATTGATTGGCTGCCTCTCTCACGCCCCCTATTGAGGATCGAGCCTGCAACCCAGGTATGTGCCCCGACTGGGAATCACACCCTGACCTCCTGGTTCATAGGTTGATGCTCAACCACTGAGCCACACCGCCTGGGCTCAATATAATATTTGAAGTGAGTTTTTTGTAGACAACATATAATTGGATAATTTTTAAAAAATCCATTGACACAATCTCTTTTAAATTTGTGTATTAGATTTAGGTTTATCATTTTGTTATTTGTTTTCTTTTTGTTCTCTCTCTCTCATTCCTTGTTGAAGAACTTGCATTGTATTCTCTAATTTTCTCTGATGATTTATCCCCCCCACCCCCTGCCCCCTCCAGCCTTGGGATTGTTTTTTCACACACACGCAGACCAATCAGTGCTCTGCTGGTCTCTCTGTGCAGCTCTTTTCTCTCTGAGATTTTGCTCTTTGAACTCTAGTTGTTATGTTCTGCTTGGATTCTTACCCTCACAGCCTCAGCTCTGGGGGTCTGACAGCCTTCCCTGAATTCCTCCTCCCTGCACCCTGACCTATACGTTGTGTATTACTGCTTTCCGTTGCCAGATGCCCACTGTCTTATAAGCTGTCGTTTCATATGTTTTGTGTTGTTTCAGACAGAAGGATAAATCCAGTCTCTGCCACTTCATCTTGGCCAGAGTGAAACTTTATGGTTTCCTCTTAATTAAGAGAGTCTTGAACTTTGGACTATGAAAGCCTCGCTTGGCAGAGCGAATATTAAAATGCAGATGCTCCTGCCAGTGGGTTTCTCACTGGGATCTGAGGAGGGAGCGAAGAACCTGTTTTAGTGCAGTACACTGACCACGCTTTCAGAAGCACCGGCTTTAAACTTCCTCCCACCTTTGGACTGCACTGTCGTGTGCTCCACAGGTCTCAAAGTTCAAGTGCTCTGGACTCAGGGGGCTGGGTTCCAGTCTGACATCCACTTGTCACTAACTGTAATCTTGAACTAGTGTCTCCACCTCTGTGGGTCCTGGGCCATGACAGCCTCGCAGGGTTATAGTACGTTCTAAAGAGGACAAACCATGGAAAGTGCTAGCACCTAGCGAACACTCAGTCCACGTTACATATCACTGCATGTGTGCTCTCCTCGATGGTTATAAGAACCCATTTTACAGATGAAACTGTGGTCTCCAAAGGAGGGTAAGTGACCAAGCCAGTGAGCCAGCAGGCTGCAACGTCAAAACAGGAGCTCATGTCCGGCTTCTAGTGCAATGCCCTCTCGGCCTCACTGAGTCTGAAATACACGAGGAGAGAGGGACCACACGAGAGTATGAATATGTGTAGTGTGTGTGTGTGTTTGAGGGTATGTATGTGTGAATGTGTGAGTGTGTATGCATGCGTGTGCTTGCAATAATGAGGGGAAACTTTGCGTTACATTTTGTATGAGGGTCAAATCAGCTCTTAGCGTCCAGCTTCGTGGGGGTTACTATCAAACCGGGGTGTTTCATATCACGCTAAGTCCTAGACTACACTCCGAATTAAAACCCCATTGCGCAGTCCCGTCCGTGGCGTCTCCTCTGTGCCTCTCATTCTGCTGCCCACGTTCAGGGGCTGGGAAGTGAGTTGCGTGGGGAAGGGAGGTCTCTGGATTTGTGATCTGGTTCCTTGCGACCTCCCTCAGTCCCACCCTCCCGTCTACTCTAGTACAGCACATTCAGAAACTCTTCAAGTGTAAAGCTATTTATAACAGTGTCAGACCTATTTATGGATAAGGCGAGTAACAAGACACAACCTCAGGCCGCTCAAACGGCCTATTGGGGTGAGGTTTGAAGTGCTGAACTGCTCATTTCAAGTAACCCACCCCTTCCATGACCCTTTCTTGCCTTTATGCTTTAATTCCACCTTCAGACCTTGTCTGAGTTCTCTTCGTAAGCGTCTTTGCTTTATGGGAAGCAAAGTATTCCCCCCCCCTCTCCTTTTCTGTTTAATTCCATGTCTACCAAACCCATTTCAAAAATTATACATAAAAAGCATAAAGATTTTCACCATGTCAAGTAGGGCTTTGGAATAAAGGACAGCGGCAGTACAAGTGTTAGGGATTTAATGTAGAACGACATTGATGAGTAAGTTTGTAATTCATCAGGGCTCTTGCTGCTTGAGTCACTTGTGGCACGGGGCACGGGGGCTGTGACTTTTAGGTAGAGGTAAGTGATGGGAACAACGGGTGGGTTTCACCTCAGGAGTCACCTCCCTGGGCCGGCGGTGGCTCTGGCCGAGTCTGGTGGAGGCCAGGGCACACCCAGCAGCTCGGTGACGTGAGCCTTGATGTCTGACTCCCCTCGGCTCCGGAGGAATGTGCCGGGGGATGTGGGTCATGGGCCAGGTTTGCCGTCACTGTTACGGAGTCAGCTTCCAGGGGTACCCACCCTCTCCCACCCCTGTGTGCTGGGATGCTGCAAATGGGGTGAGAGAGGGGAGCCAAGGATGAACTAAGCTGCACCCAAGTCTGTCCCAGAGCCACCCCCACATGGTTGCCCCTTCATGTATGACGCCCAGCATGTGCCTTAAACAACGCTCGGGACCGTGCAGTGGAGGCACTCATACTCCCATGTGACAGAATGGTGCCTGGACGCAATCCCACCCACCTGGCTTCCTGACCGGGCGCTTTGGCTCCATTGGAGCAGGTCCCTGGGCACTGCCAGCCCTTCGCCTTCACCCAGAGCAGGGGAGTGAGGCGGCAGGCGGCAGTAGGCTGGGAGTCAGAAAAGGTGGGCTCCAGCCCAGGCCTCGCCCGTGACAGACCGTGTGGCCCCGGGTGAGTTGTTGAACACCCTGGGGCCTCCCGGCTCTTCCCGTGGAAGCAGAGCCTGGACAGGGGTGCCCTCTGCCCGGGAGTGGGGGTGTTCAGCGGGGCTGGGCTTGCGGGGCCATGGCGGGATGGGGGGGTGGGGGCTGGCTGATGGCCACAGCTGGTGGGCTGAGCAGTCTCGGCGAGAGTCACTCCAGCCCTGAGAACTCCTCCTCAGCTGTGCTGTGGGGCCCACGTGGGGCTCTGCCAGC
>NW_005370145.1:3179421-3181227 GCF_000412655.1 Myotis brandtii
CCCACAGGGAATGACGCACATTTTACTTGGCGATTTGGAGACATTTTAACAGTAGAGAACAAGCACCTGGAGCAAAAGGTGACATTCATACAAATTTTAAAAATAAAGGGGGAACACTGGGGGCATATGCCACTCTTTGGACAATAAAGATAAATAAAAATAAATAAAAATAAATAAAAATAAAGAGGTCTTCACGAAATTCCTTGTTTTCGGCAGGTCTCCCCTAGCTCCACCCCCCACCCGCTCCTTCGCTCCTCGGCCTTGAGATGGCTTGGTTGACAAGTATCCTAAGCAACCGAGGCCCATCCGCCTAGAGCAGTCGCAAAGCCTTGGGCACTGGAGGGGCAGAGGGACCCATCACCCAATCAGCTCCACTCTCCCATGGATCTGTCTGATGGCTTTGCAGGCTGAATGGGGAGAAGTCCTTCCTCAGCCCTGCACCGCGAGGTGGCCAAGCAGTGCCTTCCAGGGTGCTCTGGGGGAGGCGGGGCTCACTGCTCCCTCGGCCGCAGACCCCCATTAGCCAGGCCTCCCAGGGGCTCTGGCGCATTCAGGGGTGAGGACTGAAGACAGACTCTAGTGTTTTGCAAGAGGAGGAGGGGGGTCTTCAGGGACAGACAGGCTGGGAGAGCAGCTGCAGTGGCGGCCGGCCCTCAGGCCTCGCCTGCTCCAGTCCGGGCCTTGGGAGGCCTCTGGGAATCCCAGGAGCAGAGGGAGGGAGGCGCGTGTGGAAGGGGCGATGTCCTGAGTGGGCTGAGGTGGGGCATCGTGGCAAGAGCCTGCAAGCATGTTGGTCATTGTTTGACCGTGTCCCTCCCTCTGTTCACACAGGGGCTGAGAGGTGGACTCTCCTTCCACGTGGTCCTCCCAGGTCCCTGGTATTGTGGCTGTTGTAATGGATTGTTTTCAACGTTTCGAAACTCTAATGGAAATCACACTCCATCTGTTTCTGCTTTTTGCCTACCCAGTTATGGATGTGTTTGATGAATAAATCATGGGGAAATGAATAAATTATTCCTTAGTGATTAGTCTTATATTCCAAGATAAGGGGTATTTGGTAGAAAAATAATAAAGGAGCATCTTGATGGTGAATCAGTTGGGAAGGAACACAGGTCAGAGGCTCCTTAGGGTTTCCCCAGCCCCATTGCCCTCCCAGAGCTGCCAGCAGCCAGGGTGCCCATGGCCCAGGGGGGCCATAGGGAGAGAGCAGAGGGACAGCCATTTCCTCCCGTCTCTGCGGGGAAGATTCTGGACTCCACGGGGCAAGAGCAAGCGGCGTCTGTGTGCGACTCACACTAGAGATCCCCGTTGCTCTCTCCTGGGTCCCCATGCCCAAGGCAGACTTTCAAAAACATTGGAAAAACCCAGGATGGAGGGCCGCATGCCTGCTTAAAATAACAGCTTTTCAGCCCAGCGGGTCTCAAACGATGTGCGCCCCAGAACCCCTGGGGGAGCTTTTAAACACACACATGGGCTCAACTTTCCGAGTCCCTGGTTCCGAAGGTCAGGGCTGAGACCACGGATGTTCATGTCTAACACGGTTCCACGTGACTCTGCTGCTGCCACTGGTCCAGGGGCCACACATTTCCCCCATCCTCCCACCTCAGTTTCTCGCTTCCGTGGCGTTCCTGTCACCCTCACCGCGTCCCCCCCCATCTCACCCCTCAATGCCCCTGCCCCGGGCTCCCCTGGCTCCTTCCCCCCTTTTCCCTACACCGGCTCCAACAGCCTCCTGACTGTCTCCCTAAACAATGGCAACCTTGGTTCTCCTGACAATAAAGTGCAGGTGAGACGGGAGGAAAAGCC
>NW_005370145.1:3181397-3231097 GCF_000412655.1 Myotis brandtii
CACAGGGGATGGGGACCCTGCTGGCTGGCAGCACTCAGGGTTCCTCACAGCTGGCAGAGCCGCCTGGGGCTGGGCAGCGCAGCCAGACTCCCTGCGCCCTGGGAGACAGTGGGAGAGAGGGGTCACCCAGAGGGCAGCGCCCAAGCACAGGGTCAGCTGAAAAGGTCCTTCTGGTAGTTTCAGACTCGGGAGCGGTGCCTCGGAGTCCCCTGAGCGCCACTAAATTAATTCCTCTGCTGCCCCCGCCCCGCCGCCCGCCCCCCCCCTGCCTGGAGCCTCTCATTGGGTAGGTCTAGGATAGAGCCCCGGACTTTCCTGATAGTTACCAGCTGCAAGCACTAGAGGACCTCCAGCAGGGGCAGTGGACAGTGTCTGGGATCAGGGAGACTGAGGCCAGAGACGAGTATTTGCTGAAGAAAGGAATGAAGGGAGGAAGGGGACTGTGAGGCTGCTGTGAAGATCTTGGCCATGGACAACACTCTCACCCAGGAGCCTGGCCTTCCCAGGTGGGTACAGGTCCCTGCAACAGGAAACGGAGCAGCATTCCTGTAAAACCTCTCGTCAACTGAATGTCATTCAGTGAAGACTCCATTACCGTTAACTTATATGGACAAAGGTTTCAGTGTCCCAGACCCAACATGCCTCACGTGCACAGTTGAAACCCCTAATTACGTTCCGTTTTATGCTAAGCATAACCCTCTCAGGCGCCCTCCTGGCTTTTCTGGTACCTCAGGGCGCATCTTGCTAACCAGACACAGATAATTGAGATAATGCTCAGCTGCTCGCAGACACGGTTCAAAGCCATGCGGCTGGATGCTGAGATGCCCAGGGTGCTCCCAGGGTGGGGCCACTCCCACCGCTGCTCAGGGTGGCTGCCAGCTCACTGCACACCAAACACCGAGTGGTATTTTTGCTCCCCTTTCCCCCCATAAAACTCAGGGTATAACTGTATTTAGTTTCTAACAGTCTGAACCTTTCACCCAAATATCCCTAATAAGGAGTGATTTACTCTTTCATTCTCTCTTCTGCCAGGTATCATTCTGTCTACCAGGAACTAGTACAACCCAACTTTACGCTGGATGATTCCAAGCGTTGAGACAAGGACCCCCAGTACCACATACAGATTTTTTTTTTCCTCCAAAAAGCCGCCTAATCCTTCCTATAGCCCTTCTTCCCTGAGAACAGACGGGGTTGTTGTAAGATGAAGGAAGCTGAACATACGGTGTTGTCCCGGTTACCAGGCCAAACTTGTCTGTCTGACTCCCTATTCCCTTCATGTTGGTTTTTACCCACAAGGCTCTTTGGTCTCTCATGCAAATGAGTTTCTGGGCCGACCTCAGCAGTGGCAGATTCAGCTTGTGGTCAGCCAGGATGGGCCCCCTCTTCCCCACCCACTTTAATTTCACCGAGAAATGAGTTGAATTCTAGAGGCTTTAAGGCTCTACCGGTTGGGAGTGGGCTGCAGGGCCTGGCTGGACTCCCCCCCCCCCCCCCCCCCCCGTCCCATCTTCCCCTGGGTTTGTGGGCCCCTCTCAGTCACCTCTGTGGTAAACCGTGGGAATGAGGTAGTGTGAGGTGTGGACTTCGTTAGTGGCAGGACTTGACTTTAAATAGCCGTAGATGACAAAGGTCCTACAGTCCTGGGTCATTAGGAATCTGAAGGGATGACCTAAGTGTACAGCTCTATGTTTTGATTTCTGCAAAGGAGAACAAGACGCGGTGAGGGATGTGCCCATGTCGGAGGCCGTGGGGTCTGAGATGGCCATGCCGAATCCACTGGGCCCTGGCGGTGGGGAGGACTTTACTACGATCCTCTAATGCAAGGACCACCTAGGACAGTGGTTCTCAACCTTCCCAATGCCGCGACCCTTTAATACAGTTCCTCATGTTGTGCTGACCCCCAATTTCATTGTTACAAATTGAACATAATTAAAGCATAGTGATTAATCACAAAAACAATATGCAATTATATATGTGTTTTCTGATGGTCTTAGGCGACCCCTGTGAAAGGGTTGTTCGACCCCCAAAGGGGTCGCGACCCACAGGTTGAGAACCGCTGGCCTAGGAGGTCACTTTGCCTGTAAGTGGCAGAGTTGACTGAGGTCGGGCACTGAAAAAACCCCAATGCCTTCCAAGGACCAGACAGGATGAGGGGCCCCAGAGGTGGCCCTGGAGAGGGGTCGGAGGCTCCCTCGGCCGAGCCCCTGGGAGAACTGTCTGGGAGGGCAAGTCCAGATCTGCTCTGGCTCAGCTGCATGTGGCCTGCCCAGCGGAGACGTGCCCTCCTCCCTCTGCACCCTGCCTTGCCTGTGTGATGGGCACTCATGCCCTCACGGCTCTGGCATCCACAGTGACGCAGAGGAGCGTGGAGGCTGGTCAGGAGCGCATTCCCAGACACCCGGCACAGCCAGGTTGAGGCCTGAGGCACGATGGCTCATGACTCACCTGCCGCATGAGCGTGCATCACCTCCCTCTGGCACACCTCCGCCCGCCACTACCCTGCTCGCTCTGCCCGAGGCTCAGCAGGGCTCTGGGGAGGCCAGTCAGCAGCTTATGACGGGAAAGAGGACTTGCCTGGCGGCCTGGCGGCCTGGCGGCCTGGAGGCCTGGAGGCCTGGAGGCCTGGGCCCCAGCCCTGGACCTGCTACTTTTCAGCTGCTTGAACTTGGAAAGGTCACCTCATCTCTGGCTTCAGTTTCCCCATCTCTGAAATAGCAGGTTGCTCATGATCCTTGGTCTTCTAAATGTCCTGGGACTAGGAGCAGCGGTACCATCTAGGACAGTGGTTCTCAACCTTCCTAATGCCGCGACCCTTTAATAGTTCCTCAAGTTGTGGTGACCCCCAACCATAAAATTATTTTCGTTGCTACTTCATAACTGTAATGTTGCTACTGTTACAAATCGTAATGTAAATATCTGATATGCAGGATGTATTTAGGCGACCCCTGTGAAAGGGTCATTCGACCCCCAAAGGGGTCGCGACCCACTGGTTGAGAACCGCTGATCTAGGAGCTCATCAGAAATGCAGAGTCTCAGGCCCCTCCCCAGACTTGCTGAGTCAGAAGCAGCATTTAGCAGGACCCCAGGTGATCTGCACGCAGTGTGAGTCATGCTGTTCTCATGGTCTCTAAAGTTGAGTCCAGTACTTGAGGCCCCAGTCTGTGCCATAGGGGTCCCTGGGCATTGTTCCTACAGCCAGTCAGTTGCAGACCACACCAGGTCCAAGAGGGGTTGCCCCAATTTCCAATGCCTAAGTGTGCCTTCCCAGTTCTAGCCCTTAATCAGGGTGCCCAGGAGGCTGAAGGTAAATTGCAGGAAGCCCTCTTGTGTAGCCCTCTATGGTTTTCCAGGGGCACTGAGTTCAGTTTACCTTCTACTTCCATGTGCACAGCTTCACTCGGCACCCATTCTCGGCAGCAGTGGGAGGTGCCCGGGAGGTGCCCACCCTACAGAAGCGTGCCCTGTGATTTGGGAGATAGTTCAGGAGCTGAACAAGCGCACTATGTGGAGAACCACCACACGTGCACTTAGATTGCACGCTGACAGCCAGGCGGAAGGAGGAGAGGGAGATGAAGTAATGTGAGACACTCCCTGGAGGGGAGTGTGATGTCGGGGGTCGGATTCTGCAGCTGCTGCTCAGCTCAGCTCAGCTCCCCAGCCTCACAGACAGAACATACGCTCTGGGCTGAGTGTGAGCCGAGTTTTTCAGGATTTGCATATTTTAAACAACGTGGCTGCTGCAAAATAAAAGCCAACTATTGCATTTGTTCCCAGCAAAGAAACAAACGCATTCCATTTCTAGAATGAGCAAACAACTGGGTGGGTCTCGTGAAAAGAAGTTATGTGGCCTCCGACACAGTGTCTTGCTAAGGAATCGCTGAGAGTGACTTTGGTTATAGGTGACTTTTCCCTCTGTGTGACGACAGAGCTGAGAGAGGAATTGCTTCCTCCCTGCGTGTGGGCAGGCAGGACACACGGAGAAATAGTTAACTGGGGAAATCAGCAAGTAAAGAGAGTCAAGGCAGGTTCTAATCTTTCTTTTCCTTAATCTCGTATCTAGAATGTTCTTTCATGATATCTTTTCGGGTGTTGAGACCAGCCTAATACCCATTTTTTTTTTCACTCACTTAGCAAATATTTATTGAGGTTCAAATATGGGCCAGGCACTGTGCTTTGAGACCAGCCGGATTCTGAGAAGCCAGGCAGTGGCTGAGTACAGAACTTCCAGAAGATTCCAGGGGGTCAGGCTAACCCGTCTCCATCATGCCGGGCTCTCTGCATGCCTTCCAGAAGGTGCTGCGCTGAGTGCGGCATCCAAGGCCTGCACGGAGGCAGTGAAGCTACTGGGGAGAGGGTGACAGGGCTGGGAGTTTGAGCCTCGTCAGAAGACCACGCAGATGGGAACCTGTCATCCCATGTTTTACCAAAGGCCACGTCAACTTCTTTATTCAGATCTTACCATATGAGGGCTGAGGCAGCGTATATGAGACACATACACTTTTAGGGTGAAATATAAATAAAAGGTACAAAAGTAGGCCAGGACACATAAATTACAGAGCACAGTGGTGAGCAGAGCACAGTGGCGAGCAGAGCACAGCCGATCAGCCTCCGGAGGTTGGCCCCCAAGTCGCTGTGGTTGGGCTGCATCTGACTAGATGAAATTGAATTAAGATAAAAATAAAGTCCTGCTCTTGGGATTGAGAAATAAATAATACCCGGGCAGCATAGCAGAGCTCTAGCTTGCTTATTAGAAAACGCCCTGAGGGTTTCAGTTGCTGAGCTCCACGTGGGCCGACCATGTGGCCGGGCTGTGCGTGCGGGTGGGGCTGTGTAACAGCACCCAGCGTCCAGCACTGCGGAACGTGGCCTCTCGCCCAACACTGGCTGTGCATTTGCTTCTGCAAGCAACATGCTGACGTCTGCTGCCCTGTGCCAAGGAGATGGGGCCAAGAGATGGATGAGGGGAGCCCGCTGGGCTCAGCAGTCAGAGCTGAGGAGGAGGGGTGCAGGGGTGCGGTGTGAGCAATGCTCAGGGGATCCCATGTGGACATCGGTGCTTGGTTCCAATCGCTAGTCTTTAAAAGGACATTGGCCAGAGGAGCAGCGGGGACGGGACTTCTCTGTTGGTGTCTAAGCCCTCAGCAGGGTTGCTGCCATGGGAGCTCCAGTGGGAGAACTTGGAGGCTGCTGGGCCCTTCTGGGGCAGGTGGGCACGGCAGGGGTGTCAGTAGCCTGGCACAGGGCGCCGGAGTCTGGACGGAGCCTGGCATCACGGCCGTTCATGGGTATCCCGGTGGCTGCTGGAAAGCTTCTCTGCGCAGCCTCTGGCTCCCCCCGCACCCTGGCACACGACGGACCTCGTGCTCTGAGACGTCTCCATCAGAGGGGACCTGTGCCGAGTAATGAAGACAAAATGATCAGCCTGAGACCCGACTGCGTCCTTTCAGGCCTGTGTGCGTGACACGAGCCTGGTGCTCGGCGTCAGCTGGCCTGGGGCCCACTCTGCAGCTGCCCCCAACAGCACCGTTTCACGGGCCAGTCGTGACACCTCGCTGAGACTCGTTTCCCACCTGTGTTGTGGGGATTTGTGCCCGGATCTCAAGAGCTGTGAGCACCAACTGAGATCATGAAAATGGAGAAGGTGTTTGACCCAATAAATATTGAGGTGCTCATCAAATCTCAGCTCCCTCTCCCACCCTTTCCTTTCAGGCAAAGCTGATCTCGCTCTCTGGGTTCTGAATCCCGCCCCCCCACCTCCACCTTGGACATGGCCAGACACCCCCCCCTGTTTTTCTTTGTGACTTTGATGTCCTCTTTTCCTCTCCAGTGGCCGCTCTCCTCCATTTAACATCCTGCTCAATTTTCTGTATCCCTTCCTCGGAAAAACTCATGCTTCAAACGGGCTATGCCACCACAGCCTTGCTCCGGCCACTTCGTCACCCAATACTTTGAAGACTAATCTGCACTCAGTCCTTAGACACCTGAGCAGCTGCTCTCATTTTTGTCCCCACCATCTACCGATAAAGTCTCATTGCCAAGTCCAACCCCCTTTCCGCAGGACACGACCTTCCTGACAGCTCTGGGGCGTTGGGTGGTCAGCCCCCCACCCCCCGATCTTGGTCTTGTGTCCTCCTTCATCCTCTTTGCCCCCCCACCCCCCCGTATTGCCCATTATTACTCCTGGGAATTCTCTCTGGGCTCCCCACCCGCCTTCCTTCTCCCAGTCCCCAAAAGCGAACCTGACTCAGGGTTCTGACCTCGGCTCCTGTGGGAAGTAGCCATGGCTAGTTCAGGGCAGCAAACTACATCTGTAAAAGGCCAGGTCGTCAGTGTTGCAGGCAAACAGTCTCCTCGACTCTGTCGTTACAGCATAAAGGAGCCACGCAGGAGCCAAGGATCCCACTGTGTCCCAACAAAACCCACCTACTCACAGACACAGAGGCCAGCTTGCCCAGCCCGAGTGCAAACAGAGTGGGAACAATGGGGTCAGAGGCACCGGTTTCACCATCTGGCTCTATCACCCACTCGTTCCATTATGTTGGGCACGCTATTTAGCCTCTGTGCTCCTCAATAGCTTATCTGTAAAAGGGGAGCGATAATAACTTTCCTCTCAGTGTTGTTGATAGGGTGAGCTGGGATAATGTGCCTCTTTGGGGGACTCTCAGGGTTCCTGCGACCCCCCCATTCCCCACAACACAATTTCTTCCTGTTTCTCACCCTCTACCATCTCCTCCACATCCATGCCTGCAGCCCCGACGTCCATCTCCAGGCCTGTTCTCCCTCCTGAGTTTAAAATCTGCACAGTCGGTGCCAATTAGGTAGTTCTGTTCATAAATACCACTTCCATCTCCAACTCTGCATGCGCGAAGGAAAATGCGTCATTTTAACCAAACCCGTTCCTTCTCCTGACCCCCCTCGTCTGTGGGCGGCGATGCTGTCTGCAGCTTTGAGGACACCGTCCCCTGTGGGTCCTGTCTGTCCTCTGCTCACGCTGTCCCTGCGCCTCCTCTCCCCACGCCATCATTTCAGGCCACTCTCTCACCTGCCACCTGAGCTTCCCATGGTCTCCCTCTCCCCTGCCTCTCCTCTCCAGCCCATTCCGCACTAGACACCCAGCTACTCTCCCTGCCCCCCCTCCTCCCCCGGCAAAGCCTAGCCCCGTCCCTCTCTAGCCCCTCAAGTTAGCGAAGGCCCCTTCTTGCTTTCCCAGCATCAGGATCAGCATCTCGTCCTCCAGGGAGCCCCCCAACCCCAGTCACTCCTGGTCACTCTCCCAGGACACTCTAAGTCTTCCCCTTCTGCATCGGCCCAGATGCCACCTCTGCCTGTCACCTCAGGACCAGGCCAGGCTTCTGACGCCACAGGCGGCCCCTCCCCACCTGGCGGGAGGCTCTCTTCCTGGGCTTGGCTCTCAGAGCCCGTGCAAGACCGTGCTTATCTCGTGGCACGCACTTTCCATTTTCTGTGTACTTTGTGAGGTGTTGCATACCTGCTTTATCTCTCCCTCGAGAGTGCAAATGCCTCCAGGGAGAAATGTGGGCCCTCGCAGCCCCAGCACGAGGCCTCTCACCCGGCTCTCCTCTGGGCAGACTTGGCAGCTGCCCCGGCCCCTCCCCTCGGTGGGCAGAGAGGCGTGTGTGTTTGAAGAGTCGCGTGGGGCCAGGAGCAAGCCTCCCTCACAGCTCAGGGCTCTGAGCCCACCATGCCGCTCAGCTTTGGTTGCTGGGATGGTGCCTTTGTGTGGGTTTGTGTTTGGCATGTGTGTGGCAGGGGAGAGGGGCTGTGTGTGTGTGTGTGAGTGTGTGTGTGTGAATAGGGTGGATGTGGTGTGAGGTTTTTATGTGGGGGTGCGTTGGTGTGTATGTGTGGGCAGTGGGGGAGGATCGTGTGCAGTGTGGGGTGTGTTGACGTGTGTGTAGGGGTAGGTGAGACTATGGGTGTGTGGGGAGAGTGGATCTGCGCACAGAGTGGATGTGTGTGGGCAATGGGAGTTTCAAGGGTGAGCGGCTGAAGAGGTAGGTGTGCATGAGGTGTGTGTGTTTGTGGGAGCGTGCACGTGTTTCTGAGGTGTATATGGGGAATATGGGTGTGTCACATGAGGGGGTGTGTTTGTGGGAGTGTGCACGTGTTTCTGAGGTGTATATGGGGGATATGGGTGTGTCATATGAGGGTGTGTGTGTGGAGGAAGTGCTGACATATGAGTATGGTGTGAGTGTGTGTATTTGTGGGGAGTTTAACCTTACCCCCTCTTATAAAAGGATGAGTGCTGCCCTGGCTGGTGTGGCTCCATTGGTTGAAGCATTGTCCCATGCACCTAAAGGTTTGGGGTTTGATCCCCGGTCAAGGTGCGTGCAGGAGGCGGCCGATGGATGTTTCTCTCTCACATCGATGTTTCTCTCCCTCTCCCTTTCTTTCCCTAAAATCAATAAAAGCATGTCCTTGGGTGAGGATTAAAAAATATAATAATTAAAAACAATAACAAAAGGACAAGAGTCCTCCCCTGGGAATCTACAGGAAGTGCCCAGCGGGTGAACACAGTGCACACATAGCTTGAGGGATGCGCTGACCACTGAGGACGTCTCGCTTGGTTACAGTTGGGCCGTAACAATGAGCCGCTCACCCCTGAAATTCCCGGGGCCTGGGAGCGATAGCAGCCAGGTCTCCAGGCCCTGAAAGCTGCAGGCGAGGGCTGTGGGGCCCCCTGCCCTGCCCTGTCCTCACTTACGTTTTGAGTAAAGGACCCTGCCCCCCGCCCCCTCCCGTGTTATTCTCCACTGAGGACAGCGGAACTGGCAGAGCCAGTCACAAACTGCTTAAATCAGGACTGTGGGCGCAGGCTACGCCCTGGCCAAAGGTCACAGTGTGAGGGGATTGAGAGGTGCCGTGATCAGGAATATCTTTTAGCCTCAGAACTTGGGTTCCCAGGAAGCCTCCCGGGAAATTTCAGTAGATAAGAGCCAGCATTTCCCCCGCTCACTCTCCAGCCCCCTGGACGCCTCTGCAGAGCACAGTTTGAAACCTCTTCTCAGACCATCTCCTGCTCTAAAGGGAAGTAAGAGGACTTGCCCAGGGTCATCCAGCAGGCGGTGGGCAAGTCCCATAAGTGAGCAGGCTCCTGAATGGCAGGGCCCAGCCCGCACTAACCTGTCACACTCAGCCAGCCCCAGACGTCGCAAGGAATGGAGGGCCTGAGGGAGGCGACACCAAACGGCCACTGGCTTTGAGGGTTCCGTGGAACAGAGTTTGGGGACTGAAAAGGTGAAAGTGATGTTTGCATGACTGTGTTCCATGGAGAGTGCAGTGGATCTCACAACTTTGGACGGCCCTCTGCTCCTAGACAAAGCCCGGTGGTCCGGGGCGGCTCTCACTCTCGTATCTACTGCAAACCTTAACGCCATCCACTCTCCTAAGAATGACCATGTGCCTCAGAGAGGTCTCCCTGTGTAAGAACACCCTGGCCGCCGGCGTCGTGACGGAGGTTTACTTAACCAGCATGGGTACGGCGCTGTGGGCAGCATCCCTGTGAGCTGCATGCAGTTACTAACGTCACCTCTGACCCAGGGGTGAGTATCAGCACCATCTCCGTTTTGCTGATTCGGAAACCAGGGCACAGAGAGGTGGAGTAATTGCTCCAGGTCACACAGCTAGTAAGGACTAAAACTGATGCACACCAGACAGCGGGGTCTTGGCCCATGCTCTTCACCGTGGGCTCTCGAGCGTGTCTTTTTAATGAGAAGGACGTGCAGGGCAAGGAGCCCCACACTGCGGCCCCTGGTTATGGGGGCAAGTGACTTAGCTGCCCCAATGGCCTTGAACTGGTCATCATCATTGTCGTCGTCACCCTGCTCACATCTCTAATATTTATCTTCTAATGGTTCTTAAGATAAAGACCACGCAGGCGCTGACCTCTGGTGCACTCGCCCTCTGCCCTGCGCTCCCCACTTCCTCCTCACCAGGACCTTTGCTCCAGCCAGCGCCTCTCCCTGAAACGCTCCCCCTCCTGTGCCTGCTTCTGCGCACGTTCCCAAGTGAGGTGCTGCCCCTCTTCCCGGTCCTTGCCTGACCCTGCTGATGGATCCGTTAGTGAAAACACGAGGTTACTGTCTGCCTCTCACCCGACCGGAGCTCCCCGAGGGTAGAGACCTCGTGTGTCTGACTCTCTGCAGCAGCCCGGTGCCTGGCACGGTGCCTGACACGTCCGGTGAAGGAGCGAACTCGTTAGCGAGCCCTCCTGTTTCATCATGCTCACCGGGAAGGGACCCCGCCACCGCCAGTTTGAGGTGCGCCAAAGTCCCCCCAGTTGGGACTCTGGGTGAGCTTATTCACCCCGAATTACATGTTTACTAACAACCTTTGACATGGTTGCAAGGAGCCTTGTCCTGCCTCCCCTGTTTCCCATCTTTGCAAAAAACAGGGCAGGGACTGTCCTCATTTTGCAGATGAGAATACTGAGGCTCAGAGCGTCATGCAACCTGCTCAGCGTCACCCGGTGCTGCTCAGAGCAGGACGCAGGCACCCAGGCACGGTGACTTCTCTTTTCCTTTCATCTGCCAGGGCGGGACCACCCCACCCTCTGAAACCTCTTCAAACTGCTGCTCTTGTCCCTCAGTTCTGAGGGTCAGATGGAATTCCCAGAAAAGACACCAGGATTATTTCCTCCTTCCAACCAGCAATGACCTTTGCTCTTACACCCGGAACGCAGAAGGGAGTGCCCAGCTGCTCCTGAGCGCAGGTCCCTGTCCCCCTGGGGGTGGGGGTGGGGGGTGGATAACAATCTCCAACCAACGGGGCTTTGACTGCGGTCCCCTGGGAACAGCTGCCCGTCTCTCATTCAGGGTTTGGGGGCCAGACCAGCTCCACCAGTGGGGTTCCATGTCCATGTGAGAAATCTTACAATATTTACCTCGGGTGACATGTGGTCACCGGAGCCGCCGGCCTGGCTGGAAAGTGCAGCTCGAACAATGAAATGGCCAGCCCTGGTCTCTTAATTTTGGGGTCTTCCTGGCCGGCTCGGGGTGCTGACTGCATGGGAGGGTGCATGAGGAGGCAGGGGCGCACTGAGAGTGGACGTGCAGGCAGGCCCTGGCCCTCCTGCATGTCCACCTGGGCAGGTGCAGGGAGGAAGCAGGTGAGAAGGGCCGTTCTGGGGGGTTCTGCTCTGTCTCCTCCCCCTGCATCCAGGCAAGGGCACAGGCAGCCTGTGGGGAACTCTCCCTGCTCTCCCAGTGCCAAAGGCTTTTCTCCGCAGCAGGGTTTGGGGCCAGACCAGCAGACCCTCAAGATGGGCCCCTTTCTTCCACATTCTAAGCTGAGGGACAACTTCCTGTTCCGGTGGCAGAAGCCTCCATGGAGTGGAGAGAGCCGCGGGGACCCTCCTCTGGCTTCCTCAAGGACGAGGGTGCTCAGGGGATAAATACCTGCCCCGTGTCCTCCTGGTCCAGGGCCCAGGTGGGCAGAACCCTGTCATTGTTGTCCTCCAGCTGCTTGCCCGTTCAGCCTCCAAAGACCCAAACCTGTCCCAGCTCATCCGAGCCCCGCCACTCCTCCGGGCAGGTCTCCCGTGCACTCACCTGCTCCCTGGAGGGGAGGGGGGGGTGATTCTGGGTGGGAGCAGCATGTCCCCGCTCCTCCGACTGCCAGCAGCCCAGGTTCACAGGAAGCCTGTGTTCCCTCTCCTCTGCCGACAGGCGCACTACAAGTCCAGTTTCTCAAGAGGCAGCCTGATGTTGAGGGAGTACCAGATGATCCAGAACAGGAGGCTGAAAGCCATGATCAGGGACCCTGAGTAGACCAAGAAGTCCCAGTAATCGAGCAACGCAAAGATGCCCAGGAGCAGGAGCACCAGGCCCAGGGCGTCGAGCAGGAGGGCCAAGACGAGGAGGAACGCACAACGCCCGGGGCTGCATCTTCCCCAGGGCCCCCCCAGGAGCATGGCCCCGGAGCCCAGCGGCACTCCCAGGCCTGATTTGCATGGGAGGGTGGCGGTCCTGCCTGCTGCTGCCTCTCTCTCCACTGGGTG
The DNA here is from genome assembly GCF_000412655.1 of Myotis brandtii. NCBI lineage: Eukaryota > Metazoa > Chordata > Mammalia > Chiroptera > Vespertilionidae > Myotis > Myotis brandtii. Next base: position 3,193,417 of record NW_005370145.1, read on the forward strand.
TGGGCAAATGAGCGAGCCTCTGTCTGGAGCCACAAGGAAGTACACGTGGATCTACCTTTATGAGCGCGGCAGCCAGTGGGGCAGGATGTTTCTTAACTGTTTCACGGCTCAGCAATGATCCTGACATCACGGTTTATGGACCGAGGCCAAGCAAGTTACGGGCACGGGAGGAGTCAGGGTGCCCGGGGCCGACTTTGCCATGTCTGGGGACCAGGAGCACGGAGCCTGGGGCTGGCAGAGGCCTGCCTGGGTCATACACTCTGGCTCTTGTGTCCCAGCCAAGTCCTGCTAGGTTTCAGGACACTGTTTCTCCAGCTCGTGTGGTAGGGGTGCCCGTCGCCTTCCCACTCTGCCCGGTTGGTTCAGGTGGGCCCGGAGGGTGTGTGTGAAAGGCGTGGGAGATAGGTTACTGATATACAGAGACTTTGGAATGTGCTGTAAGAGTGGGTCAGTATTAGCCAGAGAAGTGGGATGTGTCTTGCAGATTCTCTGCTCTGCAGACCCAAGGACCTGCGCCTCCTCCAATGAGGCTCATCGGAGAGCACAGAGGCCGGGGTGGCAGAGGGGGCAGAGGGCGAGAAGGGACTGCTGGCTCTGTCTGTGCTACACGGGGCATGGACGGAAAGGCAACTCCAGGCAAAAGCCAGACGTGTTTTCCTGGCTCTCTGTGTTTTCTGGAAGGACCAAGTGCACATTTGCTGTCTGTCCCAGGAACCCTGCACGCGCCCCCGAGGGGGTAGGTATAAAACGGGGGTCGCATCACCGTGGCCACTCACTGGGTGTTCAGAGTGAACGTCAACTGAGGAAGAGGCGGCCACAGCCTTCAGCCACCTCCGCAGGCCCACAGATGGCTGCCCCGCCCCCGCCCCGGCTCACGGCCTTGAACTGGGCACCAAACCTTTCCGGGGCTCAGTTCCCCACAGCCGGAAGAAAGCATTTCCACTCTTTCTTTGCCTTCCCCCGTGGATGAGAATAACAAGCAGGTGGTTGAAAGTCAGTTTCCTACCTATAAGATACGAAGCTGGGATGAAGGGGAAGCTTGCAGTAAAAGCAGTGGGGAGGGGGAAGGCTTGCCCAGACCACAGGCCGGTCACTAGTAAGAACCGTTCAGTGGGCTTGGCATTCCTTGGCTTGCAGGTGCACGGCCTTCGTAATCAAGGACCGGTCTCCTGGTGCCCATCCCTGTGCCCTGATTTCCCCTCGGCATGAGGACACCAGTGATGGCACACATAACGGCAGCCACTCCAGCACAACCTCAGCTCACTAGTGACATCTGCAATGATCCTATTCCCGAATAAGGTCGCCTCCCGAGGTACTAGGGGTCAGGATTTCAATAAATGAATCTGGGGACACAATGCGACGCATACCAATAGCTAAAAGGGTTGTTTGTTTGTTGTTGGAGATCCTTCAACTTCAGCTGTAGTGCAGATAGAAGATTTAGACTCAAACCAATCTTTCAGAAACAACGTAATGACAAACTCAGCGCCCCATGAAAGGTGGCCGACCGGGCCCAGGAACACTGAGGCCCCCTTGGCTCTCTCTGTGTCACAGGACACAAGCCCAGGAGGCAGGGCCTTCCTCCCCTGGGCTCGGCCGGCGCTCACCGCTCATCCCGGCCGGGGGCTTCCCTTCTGCACGTGGGTCACCCTGAGTGACGCCCACACATTTAGACAAGTGGGATTTATTAGTAAATTAGACTAACTGAGCACCTGCTACATGTCAGGCAGCAGGGAATCGCATCAAGTACAGAACCTGACATCATAGAGCTAACCCTCAAAGAGGGAGACAAATAATTAATACATGACTGATATATTTTCCGATCATATTATACTAGAGGCCAGATGCGTGAAATTCATTCAAGTCATTCGGACCCCGCAGCTGCGGCCCTCGTAGCCCTGGCTCGTCTGGAAGGTCAGCCGGAAGGACGTCTGGTCTAATTAGCATATTACGCTTTTATTATTATAGATGATTTCAGATTATGTATTTCCCTAAATGCAATGGAAAATACTACATATGAGAAGATAAATGGTGGTGGAAAAAATGAAGTTAAAGTTTTTTTAAAAATGAAGATACTACAGAAACGAGGAAATGTGAGACAGGAGGCATCGGTTATGCCTTTTGAACCATGTACACGGTGTATGGGGCACAGGTGGACGCCCAGCCCCGGCCTGTAACGTCCAGGTTTGGTCCCTTAGCGCCCCTCTGCCCCTCTGCCTCGGAGACTCCTTGGGGCTGCCGGGGCTGCGTCCACCGAGGCTCAGAGAGGTGTGTCCTGCTGCTGCCGCCTCAGAGCTCTGCCTCCTGGCAGCGGAGACCTTGTCACTCCCTTGGCAAAAGCACTCTGAGCTGTCATCTCCCTGTGACGTCCCAAGGATGACAGCCTCTCCATGACCCAGATCCTGAGGGCAGGTGCTCAGCTGACCCAGAGTCACAGCTCCCAGGCCCGGCTGTATGGATGACAAGGCCCAGTCACCTCCCGAGGGCCAGGCTCCGATGCTGGGTGAGTCTAGCCACACCAGCCTGTGCCACTCACGCGCTGTGTGACCTCGGGTAAGTCACTTGCCCTCCCCGTGCCTCAATTTCCTCTGTTAAACAGTCCCTTACACCACAGCGTTCATGTGAGGGTTAAGTGAGTTCACAGGTGTAAAGTGCTTAGAAGCTGCACTCTGTCACGTGGACAGTGTTACTACTGTGGTCGTCACTGGCACCTTCATGTCCTTCCTGCCACGATGCCGCGGGGGGGTGGGGGTGGGGGGAACCAGGCTGGGAGCGATTAGCCGCTGCTTCTCTGCACCATCATTTTCTCCCCTTTATCAAGCTTGGCTTCACCTGGTTACAGCTCCCTGTCCCCTTGCCTCCCCTGACCGCCCTAGGTCCAATTAGGACATGCCAAGCCCGCTCGCCCCCCCACCCCCATGGGTATGGACCACCCCTTCATACATACTCATCCCTTTTTCACAGGGATTTGCTTTTCCAGTCCCCATCGGGCAGGTGTGGAGGGCTCCTGGCAGCCGGGACTGTCTCCTGGGGGCCACGGTCAGCCATACCGGAGCATGGCGGTGCATGGTGAGCGGGCAGAGCAGGTGGTAGACGGAGTGCACATGGCGGCCAGTTCCGTAAGGCAGAAAGGGGGCATTTATGGTCCTGGAGGACGGACCCCAAGGAGTGGCTGCTGACCAGCTCTGGAGGCCGAATGGTCTTTGGGTCTTCTGACAACAACCATCTTAATGGGTGAGAAGCAGATTCCTGTTTAAATCGATAGTGACCCTTACAATGGTGCCCATCATATCTACGGAGGTACTTTGTTGAATTCTCTGTCTCCCTCGTTAGGCTGGGTGTCCGTCTCAGACAGTGAGTGGCTCTGCCTTCTCCTGGTAACCCAACACCCAGTGTTCACTCACTGGATTCATTGATAACTCCTGGCACCCCAGCCTCCTGGAGAGCCCAGGCTGTCTTGCCAGAGTCCCCCACCTCTGCCCAGATACCTGCAAAGCCCCTCCGCGTCTTTCCTTTCTTCTTGGCCTGGTTCTGGGGAAGCAGCGCCCTCCCAATTCCTGCTCCAAGGCAAATCGCTTCCAGATAACACCTTGAAGCCCTGTCCCTCAGGGAAGTGGTTCCTGCATGCCTAGATTGTGTTGCCACACCCATTTGGCTTTGTCATCTGTGTCTGCTGGCTCTCGGCTCTAAACTCACTGCTGGGCACACAGTGGAGGTACCAGGTCTACCACTCCTGGGCATCGCCACCAGGATTCCTGCTGGGCTTGGTGCTCGAATCTGTCTCTTGCCATTTTTCTTGCCATCACCCACTTGCCTCAGGAGCAATCAGCTGCAAGCCTGTTTGCCAGGTCCCAGGGTTGAGTTGCTCAAGGCTCTGTGTCAGTGTCTGTGATCCTGTTCCTGTCCCAGCCAGGCCAGGACCCAGCCCCAGGGCCTCTGCTGGGTGCCCCAGTGCACTAGCTTCAGGGCCAGAGCTGAAGGCCTAACCCCGGGGGCTCCACCGGCAGCTCGGGCTCCGCTCTCTAGAGATGCCCAGAAAGTCAGCTATAAATGAGCAAGAGAAATACAGTTCCTGCCTTCAGGGAGCTCACAGTGGTGAGAGGGAGGAGGGGAATGGGGCAGTTCACCACGTGAATGCATGTAAACATATGACAGACGTGAGTGGTCCGTGGTGAAGGGTGTCCTTCTGATGAGATCATTGAAAGGAAGACGTGGGCCAGGCTTCCCTGAGGAGCTGATGTTTGAGATGAGATCCAAAGGATGTGCAGGCGAGGCTGGATGAGGAGGGGTGAAGAGGAGGAGGCAGCTTTTCAGGCAGAAGCAGGAACATATGCCAAAGCTGCATGGTGGCAGGTGGCACAGCTGCTGTGGCTGGGACAAGAGGAAGAAAGGAGTACAGAGCCAGGTTGGCATCTTCCTCCTTAGAGCACCGGGAAGCTGCTGAAGAGTTTATTATAAAGAGGAGCCTGGCTGCTGTGTAAGACAGACGGGAGGGGCGAGAATTGGCCTGTGACAGGCAATATGCCTGGTTGCAGGAGACCAGGGAAGAGGCGGGGCTGGTGACAGTGGTGATGGATGGAAGTGGATCTACCTGAGAGATAACCGGAGGGTGAAACTGACAGGACCTGGTGACAAGTTCAATATGAAGACGAGGGAAAGTGAGGGCTCTTTGCTGAATGCCGGGTTTGTGTTTTGCAAAGCTGGGTGCTAACGGAGCCTGCTGAGACAGAACATACTAGAAGAGAGCCTGGCCTTGCCTGTGCGGCTCAGTGGTTGAATGTTGACCCACGAACCAAGAGGTCACGGTTCTATTCCTGGTCAGGGCACATGCCCAAGTTGTGGGCTAAATCCCCAGTAGGGGTGTGCAGGAGGCAGCCGATCGATGTTGATATCTCTCTCTCTGATCAATGTTTCTATCTCTCTATCCCTCTCCCTTCCTCTCTCTCTAAAAATCAATAAAAACATGTTTTTAAAAGAGAGAAAAAAATAGAAGAGAACCTGGTGTGTTCGTAAAACCACGAGTTCAGTTTTACGCATAATGCTGTGGATACATCGGTTGGAAGCTCTAGCGCTGAGCTAGCGACATGAACTTGTGAGTCAGCAACAAACTGGTGGTAAGGATGAGATTGCTCAAGTGTCCTTGAGACGGAGCACAAGAAGAGAAGAGGACCTGGGGCGGGTCCCTGAGGATCTCCCGTAACCGCTGGGTCGAGTAGCATGAGCCAGCAAGAGACAGAAAAAGAACATCTACAGAGAGGAGGAAACCGCAAGCTGGTGGTATCTTGAACCTTAAGGAAGAGAGGGGCCGTTTCAGAGAGAATTGAGCGGTCAATTGTGTTCAATGCTATTGAAAGGTCAAGTCTGCTAACTTATCTTCCCAGGGCTAGCGCAAAGGTGGGGGGCAGGGTTCTCAGCAAGTGGCCCTTGGCTTCCCCTCCCTTCTGCAATCTACCTGCCCATTGCTCCTCCCAGCCCGTGGCTGTTGGAGCTGCAAGCAGTTGGGCCCAAGGGTTTGAGCAAGTAGCTGGACTCTTCGGAGACTGGCCAGGGAAACCGGCTGGGAAGTGTTACCGTAGGATGAGGAGAGCTGGATGAGTCAGTGATGGACAGTCCAGATCAGGAATAAAAAGCCCAGAGACCCTGAGAAGAGCCTGGTTCACAGAGACCTGGGTGCTGGCCCTGCGGGAGGGCTGATCCTTGAAGGGGGAAATCCAACAAGGCTGTGTAGGCCGGGCAGCCTGTGTCCCCACGCGGCCCCCTTCAGGCAGGCTGGTGTGGAAGTCACTCCGTGTGGGGAGAAGGGAGAGCAGGGGAAGAGGAAAGGGGGCATTTCCCACACCAGCCTCTTCCCTCCTCTGCCCTTGCTCTGCCCGCTCTCTGCTGGAATGTCTGCCCCAGAGGGCCCTCCTGCAGCTACACGCTCAATGCCACTGTCCCTCCCCCTTTTCCATGCCCTCGCCTTGTTTCGTGACTCTCTGACACCATCTTTTCCATGGGATGATGTCCTTGTTTATGGTCTGCCTGCCCCTCCCATAGGAAAACTCCGGAGAGCAGGACTGTGTGTCCGTTTTGTTATTCCCGTCTCCCCAGCGCCCGGTGCGGCTTTTGGGAGGTGCTCAGTAGCTGTTTGTTGAATAAATGAATGGAACAATGTTGTCTTTCAAAGCCCAACTGAGAACGGGGCTGTGTGACCATCCCAGGCTTGTCCAGTCCATCAGGGAACCGGCTGTGTGTCCACCCCAGGCCTGTCCAGTCCACCTGGGAACCGGCTTGTCCACCCCAGGCCTGTCCAGTCCACCTGGGAACCGGCTGTGCGACCACCCCAGGCCTGTCCAGTCCACCTGGGAACCGGCTGTGTGACCACCCCAGGCCTGTCCAGTCCACCTGGGAACCGGCTGTGCGACCACCCCAGGCCTGTCCAGTCCACCTGGGAACTGGCTATGCGACCACCCCAGGCCTGTCCAGTCCACCTGGAAACCGGCTGTGTGACCACCCCAGGCCTGTCCAGTCCATCAGGGAACCGGCTGTGCGACCACCCCAGGCCTGTCTAGTCTGGCCTCAGCCTCTGGACCTCCCTTCCACTCCCACTCAGGCTCGCCTCATTGTGCAGCAGCCTGTGTGGCCACGCGGCGGCCACACCCACCCAGCCTGTCTCTTCTCACCAGCACCCACTTTCCCAGGAGCCAGCACCCGCTTTCCTCACTCCCTTTCATCTTTTTGTTGGGGTGAACCTGCCAGCGGCTGCTCTGGCACACACGTTCGGAGCCGCTCATTAGTCTGCTTGCTGTGCTGGGCACAGCCCGGAAAGCAGCCACGCCCTCTCCCCGAGGATGGGCAGCCCCCACAGGTGTATGACGTGGGGCTGTTCGCTCTCCCAGTGCATGGGCGCCAGTGGGGTGTGTGGCAGGTGTTCCCAGAGGCATTCCCTGGGGATTCTGACCTGAATTTTATGAGGTTCTGACCTGGATTCTAAGTGAAAATGTGAACTAGTCTGGGAAGGGGCTCCCTCATAATGACAGCAATGCTACAGGGAGAGTCTGCACTCTGTTGCAAAAACGCTTCATTTCTTTGTTCAGAATCAGATCTGTAGGTCGTACCTGAAGAGTCTATTCATGGCTTTACCCGCTGAAGCATGAATCTATTTTAACAGAGGATTGGGGATTCCTGTGTTATGCCCGTATCCTAAGATCCTCTCTCCCTGTGACAGAGATAGTAGCACTTCTGCCCGTTAGTGAACACCTACTCTGCACCATCAGCACTATTACAGTGGGGTCTTGACTTACGAGTTTAATTCGTTCTGAGACCGAGCTTGTTAAGGAGCTCGTTAACTCAAATTACTCTATCAACTCAATGCAAAAAATCGGCTGAGAGACAGCTGGTATCTCAAAAAACTCGTTAGTCGGGACACTCGTAAGTCAAGGCCCCACTGTACCTTCTTTCATCCTGGACAGGACCTGCTGAGGCAATCGCCACTCTCACACAGAACTGGAACCCTGAGGTAGAAATGCAAAGCAAGTCATGTGGTGGAGAAATTCGCTCTTATAGTCAGATTTTGAACCCAGGTCTGGCTAGTGCCAAAGCCTCCGATTTTTCCATGACTGTAACTGCTTTTAATGAAATGCTTACTTTTCAAGCCTGATTTGACGGACATGAAAAGCCCGTTATGAAACTAGCTACCATTAATCGGAGGAGACAACCACATTCTGTGGGGACTGGGCTTCTTGCTGCGGGGAGGGCGTGGGAGGAGATGAGTCCTCAGGAGAGGGGAGCTCAGACTGTGCCAAGGGACCCCACGGAGAGAAAGCTCGCGAAGACCTCACATTTGGGGGAAAGATCACTCTGGTGCAGGACGCAGAATGGGTTAGAGCAGGACACGCCCAGTCAGAGTCACCAGGAAGATGGGTTCCTCCGGCTCCAGTGAGAGCTGTGACAGTGACAATGTCACTCGTGTAGTTGCTGTAACAAGCAAACCCACCATTCTGGTAGCTACACAAAGTAGAATTTGCTTCGTGCTTATGTACTGGTCCAATGTCATGTCCTGGTCTCCATGGGGCTTTCCTAACTGTCACAGTCAGCTGGGGCTGCTGTAACAAAACACCATGGACAGGGGCTTCAGCAACAGACATTGCCCGCCCTCCTGGAGGTGGGAGTCGGCAGATGAGGTGTCTGGTGAGGACCCTCTTGGCTGTGTTCTCCCATTTCCCTGTGGGCTCACATGGCCTTTCCTTGGTACATGGGGGCGGGGGAGAGAAGGCTCTTGTGGTCTTTCCTCTTCTTATCAGAACATTAATCCCATCACAGGGGCTCCACCCTCAGGACCTCATCTAAACCTGGTCACCTCCCAAAGCCCCCGCCTCCCAGTACCATTACACTGGGGGTTAGGGTTTCAACATAAATTTTGTAGAGACACAAACATTCCGTTCATGACACTTCGCTGATGGCTCTGAGCCAGGCTCCTGGCACCTGTCCTCAGCCCAGAGCTAGAAGGGAGTGTGGGGAAGAGCTTCTATAAAGCCCAGGCCTGCAGTTCCACGTCACTTCTGCTCCCGTGAGCCGGGCACATGGTCACACCTGAAGGCGAGGCGTCCTGGGCATGTGGACCTGGTGGGAGGCTGACCTCACTCTTCACTGTGGAGGGAAATATAAATGTTGCTGAGCAGGGAGCTGCCTCCAGGAGGAATTGCCACCCTTGGGAGATATTAAAGTGATAGGACTACAGGCCTTGGTGATCGATTAAGGGTGACAGAGAAGCAAAGCGAGAGGGAGGGTCACACACATCAGAATAAAGTCATTGGCCAGTGTCAGGCTCCTGTTGGCCAGGCTGCACAGTATATAGTACCCCTCCGCCATTCTCCTTCCCCCCCTAATCATCTTACACTCAGTTGTATAGATTTGCATTCTTCTTTGTATGATCTCATTTAGGAGGATATCCAGTCTTGCATAGACTGCCCTGCATAGTCTGTTACATTAATAATAACTATTATCAGGGCTTCATAGAGAGACCCCTTGTGTGAATTAGCCCAGTTAGTGCTTGGAGGAGGCGGGCACTTTCATGGACCCTGTTTGCAGTTGTGAAGATGGGACTTTGGGCAAGTGAAGTAAGTCGTCTAGGCCCAGCGGGGAGTGAGCCGGGTGCTGTCTCCAGCTTCCACACACTCAACCTGTACAGAACACCGTGTGGTCGGGAAGTCTGTGTCCCCTTGATGTTGACAGCCGTGGAGACTGAGACCTGGGAGAGGCAGCTGATCAGCCAGGGGTCTCCTCCCATTAATGGTAGCTAGTTTCAAACGATCAGTCCTTCCTACCACCCTCTCCCACCCTTCCCTGTCTCAGCCCTCAGAGCAGGTGGACAGCCCGAGAGGTTGCAGAGAGCCAGGGGTGCCCTGTGTGAGCACACTCTTTCCCTACCTACCACCCGAGGCCCAGGCCGAGGAGGGTCCCTGCTCCATCAGAGACAGGAGGGCACGAAGTCTGAGCCCCTCGAGGTGGCACTGCTCGTAGCTCCTTCTCCCTTCTTTCTCTCTCCTTAGGACTCAGAGGATGCTCTGAGGTGGAGAACATGTAATGGCACTGATTTGGAACTTATGTATGATAGTCTTTGTCGTAGGTGTAACCAAATAGTTTAGAGGAAGAAAATAGCTCTTTCCCCAGACTTTCCTTGGAAGAGAGAGAGAGAGAGAGAGAGAGAGAGAGAGAGAGAGGGATCTTGTGGTCCTTCCTCTTCTTATCAGAATATTAATCCCATCACAGGGGCTCCACCCTCAGGAAAGGCCATGGGAGCCCACAGTCACCTATATAAGTAGGGATTGTATTGGCTGCAAAGGACAGACCCGAACCACTGGTGACTTACTGTAAGGGCTTATTTCTGCCTCCTGTGGGAGATGGGGCCAGGCAGTCCAGTGGCTCCCCAGACGCCCCCGGGGCGCAGGAGTCTCCCCCCCCCCCCGCCCCCATCCCTCTGCTCTGCTTTCCTGGGCAATGGCTGCTATTCTCAAGATCCGTTCACGGTCCCAACATGGTCTCACCCATGGTGTCTGCACTCAGAGAAGGGGGTGAGGGAAAGAGCTCTGGCAGATGAGGAGTTTCCTTGTCCCCGCCCCCCCAACAATGAGTTTCATATGAATCTCATGGGTCAACTCTTGTCATAGGGGGGCTGAGGAATATCATAGTTTAGCTGAGCATATTGCTGCCCCCAATACAATGGAGGTGTTATTCCCAGGGAAGATGGGGGGGAGGACATTGGACAGGGAAGCAGTAGTCTCTGATACTTTCCCCAGAACACCAGATTCTGGCGGGGGCAGCGTGCTGAAGGCTGGTGAACGGCAGTGTCCTTCTCTGAGACAGGTGATGGAGAGGAGGAGGGGGATGAATTCCATTGGGGCAGGTTGCCTTTAAGCTGCTGGAAGTCTGAAGGTGAAGGTTTTTGTGGCAAGCAGAATAATGCCCCCCCACCCCCGCCCCAAAGATGTCTCTGTCCTCATCCCTGAAACGTGTGAATAAGTTGCCTCACGTGGCAAAAAGGAATTTGCAGGTGTGATTAAGTGAAGGGGTAGATTGTGTCCCCTGCCAAATTCACACTGAAGTGCTGAGCCCAAGGACTTCAGAATGTGACTGTATTTGGAGACAGGGCCTGGAAAGAGGTAATTCGGTTAAAATGAGGTCACTGGTGGGCACTAATTTACATACCGGTGTCCTTATAAGAAGAGGGAATTAGGACACAGGCATGTACAGAGCGAAGGCCATGTGAAGGCACAGGGAGAAGGTTGCCGTCTGCATGCCCTGCCGACACCTTGATCTTGGACTTCTAGCCTCCAGAACGGTGAGAAAACCAGTATCGGTTGTTGAAGCCCCCACCCAGTCTGTGACACACGTGGTGGCAGCCCTGGCGAACTAACACCAGGCTCCGAAAGCGGGGAGGTGGGCGAGGGCTATTGACGTGGCCCAGCAGGACCACCAGGTCCTTCTAAGGGAAGCAGAGGTCGGACTGATGTGGTTGCTGGCTCGGAAGGTGGAGGAGGGGGCCGCCCGCCAAGCAGTGTGGCAGCCTAGAAGCTGGAAAAGCAAGGAGCCGATTTCCCCAGGAGCCCCCAGCAGGAGCGCAGCCCCGCCCACATCTTGATTTGAGTGCCTCCTGTGAGATCCGTTTTGGACTTCTGACTTTCAGGATGATAAGGTCATAAACTGGACACTAAATTTTAAATAAACGTTTAATTTATTTTTTAATTTGAACGACTACGTTGATGATGATTTTCTTTACAGCAGCCACAGGAAGCTGACACATTTTCTAACAGGCATTTAGACACTGAGGATCGATGGGGAGTCACCAGCACGCAGAACAACTGGAGCCCTGGTCCTGGAAGGAACCGTTTGGAGCAGGAGAGCAGGGAGGAGAGAGGGGTCTAGGGAAGGACCCGTGGGGAGACACGTCCAGGAAAGGACAGACCACACTGCTGCTTCTCGATGGCAGGGTCTCCGGACAGACGTGTGCCAGGGGCTGGGTGGGCCGGTGTGGCCCCCGGCGTTGTGTGCAGTCTGCGTAGATGGAAACCTCAGACAGGAGCTGGCCACTCCCCGTGAGAGCTGAGGGCACAGGCTCAGGGTTTTGATGGGGCAGGAGGTAGGACCTGGATATACGATGACCTGGTTTAGCAGGGTCTAGGAGGCCAGGTCCAAGGCTCATCAGTGACTCCTCTCTCGTCTTGAATGGGGCAGGGACGGTCTTTTGAAAAATGGGGAACAGGACAAATGTCCCACAGCACCTCTCCCTGCAGGAAGACTTGGAGTCCAGCAGCTCCAAGCCCTTGAGAAATGATACTGGATCTTGACTGCTGTCTGGTTCCGGGTACTCCCGCGAGAGGTGACCTTGAACTGTTGAGGGGTTATGAACTTGGCCTACAATGTGATGGAAAGGCACAGTAGCCAGGGCCAGGCAGTTCCAAAGCCTCCTGCTGGTCAGCAGGAGAGTCTGGCCTGTGGGACAAAGGCCGGACCAAGGCCCCCGCCTCTGACGGTGTCACTCGTGCTGGTGGTTGGAGACCCCCATTCCTGCCTCTGACCATTCACGTGGCAGAAAACCAGGAGTTCAGGGGATGAGAACATGGGACCTCAGAGGCAGCTTTGGGCCTCAATCTCTGATCGGTTGCTTATGGGCTGTGAGACCTGGGACAAGCTCCTTACTTTTCTGAGCCGTGGTTGTTTCTCTGTAAAATGTGCTAAAAAGGACTGGATGTGGGGGGAGCGAAACCTATGTGAATGCCCCCCGCTGGGTGCTGGCCCCTCAGAATGCTGGGTCTGCCTGGCTGCTGCCTCCTTGTGTCCCCCTGGCTCCTGGCCACCTTCCCGGGTGGTGTTCTGGGCCCCTGATTGCTTCATCCTCCCAGCCTGTCCCCCAACCCCAGCTCCGTTCTTACTTGTCCTGCCCTGCCACGACCCTAGCGCTTTGCTCCCCCTTGGAGGCCTTTGGAGGGCTGACTGGGTGGGGTAAGGGGTGTGGCCTGTGGAGCCAGGCTGCCTGGATTCAGTCCTGGCTGGGTGTTGTCCTAGCTCCGTGTCCCTGTGCCTCACTTACTCACCTGTCAAGGGGAATGATGGTGGTGGTACCCTAGGCCCGAACATTTGGAAAGGATTAAGTGAGTTCATGCATAGAGTGCTTAGAGCAGCCCCTCGTACGTGGTAAACACCCACGGAATGTTTATTCTTTCCAGCCGGGCCCCTTCTCTGTTCTTCCAACTCCACTGCAGAATGTCTCTGCCAGGTGCCTCTTACCTCTCTCCTCCTCCCCCTTCTCACAACCCCCCACCCCGCCTTCCCCACTACCCAAGCCCCCTGGCACTCAGAGGTGTCCCCAGAGGCCTTGCCATGCTCAGGCAGCTCCCTGGCCCACATTTAATACAGACACGCTTGGGGCTCTGGGTTAGTTTTCCAGGGGCCTCCGATCTTGGCGGGTGGAGATAGTGACGATGGGTGGGTGTGGAGGGCAGGCGGGTGGGGCATCACGACTGAAGGTGCTGCAGGAGTGGAAGCAGGAATAACACACTGCTCGCTGTGCAGACCTAGCACCACCCTCTTGTTTTCCCTCAGAGGACAGGGCAAGCTGGGACAAGCAGAAAGTCAAGGACACGAGGAATCTGGTGGGAGCCCAGTGAAGAGAGTCAGGATGCAGACCTAGAGGGGCAGAGAGGCTGGGCTGGGAGAAAGAGGGGCTTAGGAGGAAGGAGGAGGCCATGAGGAGCCCGAGAGCTGAACTGCCACCCTTGTGCTTGTTCCCCGGGACAATGACAGGCTGGCCCAGGTGCTGCCTGCCCCACCCTGGACCACTGACTCATTCGGAAGCTGCCTTTTCTGCCTCTATTGTGGCCTCCCTACTGGACGGATGGGATGGAGAGTAGGGTCATCAGCTCCTGTGAGGCCCCGAGGAACCATGCATGAAACCCACCCTGCCCCTTTTCTCCTGGGCAGCTCCCGGGTTGGGGAGCGGACATGTGGTGATGAGAGGGGCAGCTTAGAGGAATGAATGAGTGGACCCAGTCCCAGGAATTCTGGTGGAGCAGAATGAAACAGCAGGCACTGTTAAATAGAAGAAGTAGAATTCACTGGTAAGGAGCATGTTGAATACAATTCAACATGACATCAATTCCTTTAGGCCTCAGATTCAATTGCACTCTCCGGGGAGAAGAGCGATGGGGGATAATGCAATCCAGCTGGCTGAGCTCGGGGATGCTGGCCCTTCCCGACCCGCGGGCATGAACGCGGTCATGTGGTGGAGCTTTGGTCAGAGACAGGGCATCTGACCTGGGCTGCGTTCACAGGCCAGGCACACCCATACCTCAGGCTTCCACGGGTGAGGCTTTGGCAAAACCCTTTAGTGTGACGCTGGCGTGCTCCTAGGCCCACAGCCGTATAGGGAACCTCAAGGGGGTTGCAGGACGCTTGGGGAGCTGTCCTCGGAGCTTTCCTGTCTGAAAAACTAGCTTGAGGAGCAGGGAATGTGGGCAAGTATCGCTGCAGACTGCAGGGGAGTCCAGAGCTTGGACACTTTCTAGAGTCCTGGCTGTCCCCAAACTTCCTTCCACTAAGACATGGTGGTAGTGACATCCTGGGGCCTCCTCCCACACCTCTGCCCAGACGACCAGCTTTCGGGCAGATGAGTCAAGACACAGGGAGTGTGGATTTCCGTTGAGCTAACTGGGAGACCTGGGAGACCACCACCGCATTTGCTCCCCTGCGAGAAAGCATCAAGGAATGTAGGAATGACATGACAGGGCCACTACTGAACCTGCCTTCACGGCAGAGAAAGGAAATGATCTGCAAGCCGGTCACTGGGGGCACCGGAACTACAGTTAGTGACATAGCACTTGCAACACCCCAGGGTTGATCCTGACCCCCTGTTTGCAGGGGCAGATGGGCTAAAGGACTCAGCCACACTGAATGAAGGACATGACCATTCTGGGTGAAGCTCAAAGGCCACCAGCTCCCTAAACTCTGGCTCCTTGTAGGAAGGGTATGGGATGACCTCATGTCACAGGTACCTGCCTTCATGGAATTTCCCATGATGCAGAGGGAACCAGGTAGAGATGCCTGGAGGGCTGTTGAGAGAAAGGTTGCCATGGTGACCAGGAGGCCAGAAGACTAAGGAGTGAAGGGAGTCAGCTCAAGCCCAGGCTGAGTGCAGGGCAGGACACGTTTTCCTCCCAGCTCCTTATCAGTGCTCTCCACTGGCCGGGGCCTGACCTAGGGCGGCGTGGTGGCAACCTGTCTCAGGTACCCCTCCTCGTCTGTCACCTGAGGGTCTCTGGCCTTGGGAGCACCTTCCAAGTGGGTGCTGTCTGTTTGGCAGGCCCTCAGGAGACCCCCTTCCAGTCTCCCACACACCCCGGAGGCCCTCGGTGTGCCCCAGGAGAAGCTGTCCTGAGGCACTTGGGGGGAGAAGCAGCCACAAGGAGGGGCGAAGTGCAACATTTGGGAGGTTAGAAGAGTTTCTATGCAGTTTCCTAAATGTTCTCATGCTCCCGCCCCCATCCAGCTTACAAAGACAGTTCCTGCTGCCCTAGATGCTGCTCCTTCCTCCTCTTTGCTAGCTCTCATTCTCCTTTTGTTCCCATATTGAATGATGGGGACTCCAGTCTGGGTTAGATGCCCCCTCCTGCTGCCACACCCACCCACCTTTCTCCATCAAGTACGCAGCCCAGGGTATTGCAGTGCCTGCTGGCCGGGCTGTATCTCACATTTTGGGAAGAAGACTAGAGCAGGAACGTGTCTGTCTGCTCCCAGCCCAGGGCCTGACCCATAATATATGTTTGCTTGTTTGGTGGGTGGGGGCAGGGAGACAGATTTTTGAAACTGAATTCCGTCTCTGGAAACCTACAGACCATTCAAATGTGGAATTCTATCCTCTTAGTTTTGATTCTAAATGGCGGTGAAGGAGAGAGCAATCTTATAGAATCCCCCCGAAGCTCATCGTTGCTGTTCTAGAATCAAGGGTAGAGACAAAGAGGATGTTAGGGCCACATGCACTTGTCCTTGGCTAGTTGCCAAGCTCAGAGGGGAGAGTCGTCAAGGAGAAGGAGTTAGAAGGTCAAGGAGAAACTGTGACACCCCTAGCACACCCCACCGACTCTGTGAATACTGTGTAGCTGAGACTTAACTTCCTCGGCTGGCTGACCCAGCTTGTCCAGGGGGTCATGGCTTCCCCAGCTCCTTCACAGTTCACTCTTTGGAATGTTTGATACTTGTGACTTGTCTGGTCTCTTGAAATGCAAGTCAATATCTCACCTATGAGCCGGGCTGGCAAACCCAGGGGTCAGAAGTCAGCCCCCTCTCCCCTCTCTGAAGGACCACTGTTGGTCAGTTTGGTTCTAGAAGGATGCAAATGTGAATCTAGCTCAGGCACTCAGCTCTGTAAACATGAGGCTCTCCTTGGGGCATAGCCCACCCCAAGGAATTTCCCAACATGCATAGCACTTGGCAGAGGGAGTTAGCTGAGTGACTCCTGAATGCATGACAGGGAATGGGAGCCATGAAAGGGGATGGCTGCGGGCAGGATCTAGGGGAGCATCGGTGATAAGACACTAAATGGATGCATCCAGCAATGCGCCCTCACTACATGGAGGGTGGAGTCCCGAGCTCTCTCTTTCCCTCATATCCTGGAAGTGGGCTTGCCTGGATCACTTTATGGCAAACCCCACCACCAAGGCGATGGGCTGTTGGATGTTGGTCATCAGATCTCCTCCTCCTGGTTGAGGTGCAGGACGAGGGGAGGCCAGCAGGAGAGGCCACCATCAGCGATTTAAGAAGAAGGACCGGATGCTCTGGAAGAACATGGACTTCTGCCTCTGCTTCTGTTTCTTCTTGATGATGGGCACCCACACCAGCCCGCACACCATCATCATGAGTCCCAGGGACAGGAACGCAGGCCCTGTCATCTTAAGGACCTTAAGGCTCATAACACCCAGAGTCAGGGTGTAGGCCAAGCAGGTGATGGCCACGCCGAAGAGGAGGATGGCGCCGCCCACGGACATGATGATGATGGGCTTGCGGTAGATCTCCCAGTTACTCCTGGGGGCTTCGGTCCAGACAGACTCACTTCTGGAGCTGATGCACAGGGAGCTGGCAGTCTGGCTGGGCAGCAGGTCCTTGGATTCAGGAGACTTCTCGTCGACCTCCAGGGCTTTGGGGAGAGCCTCCATCGTCACAGCTCCTCAGGACCCGGCATGTGGGACCTGCAGCAGTTGGAAGCAAGGGCAAAGCCAAAGGGTTCCTCACACACCTTCCTGCTCTCAGCATCCGCCTCCAGCCCGGCCTCAGTGGAGGGTCAGACAGGGCTTTTGTGCTGAAGCCAAAGGAAAATCAGATGAGAGCCACATAAAATAGAAACCACTCAAGCTGGTATGCGTTCTTCTTGCCAGAGATAAATATTATATCATCTAATCAAGTTTTTAGTATTTAAAACTGGGAACAGCAGTGCCCATTAAGCCAACAAAATCAGCAGTTTACTGATTGGCATCTTACTTTCAGACTCAATAGCTTTCTAGCTCTGTGATCTTGAGTGAGTTACTTAATGTCTCTGTGCCTCAATTTTCTTATCTATAAAATGGGATAATAGTACCACTTGTAGGGTTTTCAAAAGGGTTCAATGAATTAAGACATGTCATGCATTGGAACAATGTCTAGCATATTGCAAGCCCTCCACAAAGGGTATCATTTGTCCATTAGAGTAGTGATCCTTAATACATAATCGTATGTGTGCGCACGCACAGGTGTAGTGTCTGCTAGTGCTAGGCGCTGCACTAAATACTCTTTCATCAAACTGGAACCTCACAACACCCCTGGGAGGTAAGCATCCTATTTTACAGATGAGAAAGCCAAGGCTCAGAGAGGTGAAGCACGTGACCACAAGGTCGGATTAAACCCAGTCTGCTCTTCTCTGACAACACGGGCTACGTACGGGTTGGAGCCCATCTTTTAGTGCAGCCTGGGATTTTATGTGCTTTGTCAGCACAGGAAGTGAGAGAACGAAGAACTTCCTTTCTGTCCCCCCTCCCACTGCACCCTTCCCTCTCTCCTTTTTCTCCCTCCCTCCTTCCCGTCCACTGGTCACCAACAACAAGTCCAGCTTTCCTTACAACACTGCTATACCCACTCCCTTCTTCCAAGAGGAGCCTGGTGCCTCCCTGGGCACGCTCAGGTGCGCTGCGCTGGGGGACCAGGCGGGCCACTCTCTCCTCTGTATCCTGGATCCACAGCCTCTCTCACTGCTTCCCGCAGGGTCCCTGCCTGCCTGGGAGGAGCTCCCCAAGTAGCGCTCTCTCAAGCCTCTGTTCTTCTCCCTCCTCCAACTGCCTTTGGTCCTTGGTGTCTTTTCCCCTCCTCTGCCAGGTTCCCCGGGGCCTCTGACCCCATCAGCCCCACTCAAACCAGCAGTCACTAATATCCCTCCTGTGAGTGGGATGGGAGAGATTTCTCATCACAGCAAAAAGTTCATTGGGAGAGAAAGTAGGCTATTCTTCCCAGTCACAATGGGTCCCCCTGACCCACCCCAAACAGAGTGAGAACCAGACCCAAATAGGGAGCGGGGTGCATTTTTGGAGACTGTGGCACCAGCCCTGGTGAAAGACAGCTTGGGGTCAAGGAGATGGTGTCTGCAGCGGTGGGTCCCAAGCCCCAGCCCTCTGCACCTGCAGTTTCTTCTTTACTGAGGCACTTCCATAGACGGTCCGTCCCTTTAGTGACTGGGTTGTCCTTCAACACTTCCTACAATGTTAATTTCAGACAAATCCCCTCAACATCCACCCCCTGAACCACCACAGGGTAGTGTTCCCCCCTCCCCAAAGCACATGTTCCCCCTGTCCAGAGCAGCAGGTAAGGCGCCTCCCCTGAGGGAGGGAGGAAGGGGAATGATGAAATTGCCGTGCCTTCAGCATGTGGTGTTCATTCATAGACACTCGTCTCCAAAGACAGAAGTAGGATGACGTGCTTTGGAAGTGCAGACAGGTGTTCACCTCCCTTCAACCCCGCGGAGTATTTGCAAAGCTAAGCAATCATTTTAAAGTGACCTCTTCCCCGGTGGGCTGGGGGCAGGAGAGGGGTCACAGGCATATTAGGAAATCTTAGCCAGGAACCTTGTGTTGGTCATTGCCACCTGGTTCCTTAGGTGGGCAGTCTGACACCTTCAGGAGGGTTTTCTCTGGGTCGCCATTTCCACCACTTTGCAGGGAAAGCCCGGGGCAGAAGGGCTCGCTGCTCAGATGCTGCAGAGGTTATAATGGGGAATCTGGCCGTTTTCCACGGCGCTGGAGGAGAGCTGGGCTGAAGGAGGAAGGGCTGCGCCCCTGAGCCACCCTCGGGGTGTGAGGTGGCCACTGCATCATGAACAGGAAGTGGGCAACTGGGGATGGGACCCCTGCCAGGGATAGCGGTTCCTGGACGCTGAGGGCGGCGGAGAGACTGCCTGGCCTTGCTGGACTGCCTGGCGGAGGGATGCTCTTTATCCCTGTGAGGAGGTCATTAATGTATTCCCAGTTTATAACAGCAGAGACGGAGGCGCAGAGAGGTTCAGGGGTGAGGCCGCAGCCCCCCCACTTCTTATGCGGCTGTGCTAGGACTCAGGCCACGGTCTTTGGACTCAAAGCTCCTTGCCCAGAGCACACTGGTCTGGATGAGTCCAGAGGGTCCTTCAACTCTGACAACGTCTGAATTTTTTCACGTTGGGGCTTCATTCTGCAGTAAACTAGCCTCTCCCTGAAGATGAGTGCCGTAGATAAGTAATTGAACAGTGACTCAGCATACAGCAGGCAAATAAGGTCACTGTTGTTTTCCATAGTGTTACATTTATTTAATTTAAAGGACTATTTTTACTCCGAGATTATGTTCTTCCTTCCTTGTTTGGCATTGCTTCATTTTATGAAATGACCATGAGGGAAGATGATCATTGGTTTTGTTAGTATCTGTATTTGCCGAGCTAAAAGGTTGACTAGCCTGTGCAGATGTCTGCCTATCTATTATCTATCTATCTATATCTATCTATCTATCTATCTATCTATCTATCTATCTATCATCTATCATCTATCATCCACATTTATTTAGCTATCATCTATCATCTAAATTCTAATGGCCCATGAAATCCCCCAAATGGGAACCTTTAACTTAGTTTACTTACTGCCCTGGCCAGGTGGCTCAGTTGGTTGGAGCGTCCTCCGGTATACCAAAAGGTTGTGGGTTCGATTCCCAGTCAGGATACAAACGTAGGTTGTGGGTTTGATCCCAGGTTGGGGCATGTATGGGAGGCAGCCCAGTGATGTTTCTCTCTCACATTGATGTTTCTCTCTCTCTCTCTACCTCCCCTTCCTCTCTCTCAAAAGAAAAAAAAATCAATGAAAAACATGCCCTCGGGTGTCAGGTGAGGATTGAAAATAAACCTAGGGGACTCACTCAGGAAGAGGTGTGTCCGTGGGATAGTGAATGGCAGGCAGGGTGTGGCCGTGGAATGAACACTGTACTGGGAAGAATCACTCCTTCACAGGCCCGGCAAGCACTTAACTTACTTGCAGTGTCCGCATGCGACAGAAAGATCTGGAAAGACTGCGTTTGAACCCAGTTTGCCTTTCTGAGCTCTGGGACTTTGGGCAGGTTACTTACCACCCTGAGGCTTGCTAGCACCACGCAGGAGATACGGATAACAGAGTATCTGTCTCGCAGGGGTGGAGTGACTATCATCTCTCCCAAAACCCTGCTGAGTGTGTGACACATCCCAGGCGTCTAAGAGAAGGCCCTGTTGCTAATAAAATTATTGTCTTTCTTGGTCCCTGTTTCCTCATCGGTCTCGAGAAGAGGTTGGGCTGAGAGGCTTCTAAAGCTGCTTTAGATAGGCCCACGGGTGGTGAATCACAGGTGAATTCTGAGAATGCAGGTTCCCTGGAAATCACCCCCTGGGGGCAGTATGTGTCTTATAACTTTTTATTAAAACCCTAAAAGATTCTATATTTTTCTGATACGAGGGATTCTCAACAGGGCACTACTGATGTTTGGGCCAATTACTCTGTGGTGGGGACTGTCCTGTCGTTGTAGGGTAGTTAGTAACATTCTGGGCTCTACCCACCTTTCAGCAGCGGTTCCCCGCTTCAGTCATGATAATCGAAAACATCTCCAGGCACTGCCAAGTGCCCCTGGAGGGCAAAACCAAGCTGGTGAAGAACCAGTGCCCTAGGTAGGTTGGCCTTCCCTCCCTCCCATCTTCCCTCCCTCCCATCCTCCTCGCTTGCAAACTGCCTCAGGGCCAAGGCTGAGTTTACTCACCCTCCACCCAACAGTGACCCAGGGTGCACAGCCTGGCCCTGCTGGAGGATTTGGCCTTGACGCTGCCGCTCTGTGAGGGACCTGGCAACACCTGGGAGCTGGTCCCTTGGGAAGAGCCATGCTTTCAGGTTTGGATTAAGTTTTGGGGCCTTGGGTTGAATGGGTCCCTAGTCACCTGCAGTGGACTCAACTGTCCACCCAGAACCTCAGCATGTGACCCTAACTTGGAATAAGGGTTTCTGCAGGTGTAATTAAGGTAAGGATCTCCAGGTGAGAGACAGTGGAAGGCCAGAGACGCGGGGCCCCCTGGACTACCCACAGATTTGAATGTTGGCTCAGCCCTTTGGGCATCAATTTCCAAAGGGAGAATAGGTCCTACTCCCCTGGAGGCCACATTTGGAGAGTCAGGAGGCAGATCAGTGGGTGGAACTTATTTGTCGCACGCAGCTAGGAATGGGCACCTGCAGCTGGTGGGCTGGGCTGGGACTACGCAGCCATTGGTAGGAAAGAATGACAATCTCCCCACAGAAAACCATGCAGGAGTCTCCAAACAGGAGGCTGACCAAGACAAGCCAGATACATTTTCATTTACATAAAATGAGATTTCATTTAAATAAACTTCAAAACGCTATAAGATGATTGATGTTATTGGAGGTTAGGATCGTAGTTACCCTTGGCGGGTGGGGCAGTGTCTGAAAGCAGGGGTGCATAGAGACTTTTGGGGTGCAGGTTCTGACTATTGATTTGATAGTAGCTGGTGACATGGGTGTGTCCTATTTGAGCTGCAGACTTTTAATTGATTGCTTTCCTGTCTGTATGTTAGACATTAGTAAAATGTTTAAACAAAGATAATTAAAGGATATGACTTAATGCAATATTTCCCTTTCTTTAGATTCTGACTAGAACAAACCAATGATACAAAGACATTTTGGGATATTTTTGAGGACGTTTGAATATGGATTGGATATTGGATGACATTAAGGATTTAAAATTTGTATTCAGTATGATAATGATATTGCGGACACGTAAGAAAACATCTTTATAAATATTTAGATGCTTCTTGAAACAACATATAGGGATGACATATTGTGATGCTATGATCCACATGAAAATACCAAACTTTAAATCAAATATGACAAAATAAAATTATTAAATCTAGATGATGGATGTATGGAAGTTCACTATATTGCTATCCCTACCTTTATGTAGGTTTGCAAATGTTTATAATAAATTAGAGGCTGAATATGCAAATAGATGATGGTCAAACTATATATATAAAATAGGACTCTGACCCACAATTTGCAGCAACTAGCCCAGGAAACCAACTCCTACTCTACAGACACCAGAGCAAGAAGCCAGCCTCTGTCTATAGTCAGATGTGTAAGAAGCCAGGCTGCTGTCTGTATGTCAGACCTGTAGGAAGCCAGGCTGTTGTCCATAGTCAGACCTGTAGGAAGTCAGGCTGCTGTCTATAGTCAGACCTGTAGGAAGCCAGGCTGCTGTCTGTATTCAGACCTGTAGGAAACCAGGCTGCTTCCATAGTCAAGCCTGTAGGAAGCCAGTCTGCTGTCTGTATGTCAGAACTGTAGGAAGCCAGCCTCTGTCTGTAGTCAGACCTGTAGGAAGTCAGGCTGCTGTCTATAGTCAGACCTGTATTTCTCTCTCACATTGATGTTTCTCTCTCTCTCTCTACCTCCCCTTCCTCTCTCTCAAAAGAAAAAAAAATCAATGAAAAACATGCCCTCGGGTGTCAGGTGAGGATTGAAAATAAACCTAGGGGACTCACTCAGGAAGAGGTGTGTCCGTGGGATAGTGAATGGCAGGCAGGGTGTGGCCGTGGAATGAACACTGTACTGGGAAGAATCACTCCTTCACAGGCCCGGCAAGCACTTAACTTACTTGCAGTGTCCGCATGCGACAGAAAGATCTGGAAAGACTGCGTTTGAACCCAGTTTGCCTTTCTGAGCTCTGGGACTTTGGGCAGGTTACTTACCACCCTGAGGCTTGCTAGCACCACGCAGGAGATACGGATAACAGAGTATCTGTCTCGCAGGGGTGGAGTGACTATCATCTCTCCCAAAACCCTGCTGAGTGTGTGACACATCCCAGGCGTCTAAGAGAAGGCCCTGTTGCTAATAAAATTATTGTCTTTCTTGGTCCCTGTTTCCTCATCGGTCTCGAGAAGAGGTTGGGCTGAGAGGCTTCTAAAGCTGCTTTAGATAGGCCCACGGGTGGTGAATCACAGGTGAATTCTGAGAATGCAGGTTCCCTGGAAATCACCCCCTGGGGGCAGTATGTGTCTTATAACTTTTTATTAAAACCCTAAAAGATTCTATATTTTTCTGATACGAGGGATTCTCAACAGGGCACTACTGATGTTTGGGCCAATTACTCTGTGGTGGGGACTGTCCTGTCGTTGTAGGGTAGTTAGTAACATTCTGGGCTCTACCCACCTTTCAGCAGCGGTTCCCCGCTTCAGTCATGATAATCGAAAACATCTCCAGGCACTGCCAAGTGCCCCTGGAGGGCAAAACCAAGCTGGTGAAGAACCAGTGCCCTAGGTAGGTTGGCCTTCCCTCCCTCCCATCTTCCCTCCCTCCCATCCTCCTCGCTTGCAAACTGCCTCAGGGCCAAGGCTGAGTTTACTCACCCTCCACCCAACAGTGACCCAGGGTGCACAGCCTGGCCCTGCTGGAGGATTTGGCCTTGACGCTGCCGCTCTGTGAGGGACCTGGCAACACCTGGGAGCTGGTCCCTTGGGAAGAGCCATGCTTTCAGGTTTGGATTAAGTTTTGGGGCCTTGGGTTGAATGGGTCCCTAGTCACCTGCAGTGGACTCAACTGTCCACCCAGAACCTCAGCATGTGACCCTAACTTGGAATAAGGGTTTCTGCAGGTGTAATTAAGGTAAGGATCTCCAGGTGAGAGACAGTGGAAGGCCAGAGACGCGGGGCCCCCTGGACTACCCACAGATTTGAATGTTGGCTCAGCCCTTTGGGCATCAATTTCCAAAGGGAGAATAGGTCCTACTCCCCTGGAGGCCACATTTGGAGAGTCAGGAGGCAGATCAGTGGGTGGAACTTATTTGTCGCACGCAGCTAGGAATGGGCACCTGCAGCTGGTGGGCTGGGCTGGGACTACGCAGCCATTGGTAGGAAAGAATGACAATCTCCCCACAGAAAACCATGCAGGAGTCTCCAAACAGGAGGCTGACCAAGACAAGCCAGATACATTTTCATTTACATAAAATGAGATTTCATTTAAATAAACTTCAAAACGCTATAAGATGATTGATGTTATTGGAGGTTAGGATCGTAGTTACCCTTGGCGGGTGGGGCAGTGTCTGAAAGCAGGGGTGCATAGAGACTTTTGGGGTGCAGGTTCTGACTATTGATTTGATAGTAGCTGGTGACATGGGTGTGTCCTATTTGAGCTGCAGACTTTTAATTGATTGCTTTCCTGTCTGTATGTTAGACATTAGTAAAATGTTTAAACAAAGATAATTAAAGGATATGACTTAATGCAATATTTCCCTTTCTTTAGATTCTGACTAGAACAAACCAATGATACAAAGACATTTTGGGATATTTTTGAGGACGTTTGAATATGGATTGGATATTGGATGACATTAAGGATTTAAAATTTGTATTCAGTATGATAATGATATTGCGGACACGTAAGAAAACATCTTTATAAATATTTAGATGCTTCTTGAAACAACATATAGGGATGACATATTGTGATGCTATGATCCACATGAAAATACCAAACTTTAAATCAAATATGACAAAATAAAATTATTAAATCTAGATGATGGATGTATGGAAGTTCACTATATTGCTATCCCTACCTTTATGTAGGTTTGCAAATGTTTATAATAAATTAGAGGCTGAATATGCAAATAGATGATGGTCAAACTATATATATAAAATAGGACTCTGACCCACAATTTGCAGCAACTAGCCCAGGAAACCAACTCCTACTCTACAGACACCAGAGCAAGAAGCCAGCCTCTGTCTATAGTCAGATGTGTAAGAAGCCAGGCTGCTGTCTGTATGTCAGACCTGTAGGAAGCCAGGCTGTTGTCCATAGTCAGACCTGTAGGAAGTCAGGCTGCTGTCTATAGTCAGACCTGTAGGAAGCCAGGCTGCTGTCTGTATTCAGACCTGTAGGAAACCAGGCTGCTTCCATAGTCAAGCCTGTAGGAAGCCAGTCTGCTGTCTGTATGTCAGAACTGTAGGAAGCCAGCCTCTGTCTGTAGTCAGACCTGTAGGAAGTCAGGCTGCTTCTATAGTCAGACCTGTGGGAAGCCAGGCTGCTGTCTCTAGCATCCAGCCCAGCAAGCTACACGGTAACCCAGGACAACTGACTTTTGACAAATGCACCAAAGTAATTCAATGGGGAAGGGAAAGTCATTTCAGCAAATGGTGCTAGAACGACGGGAAGTTCACATGGGGAGAAATGGGGCAACTCCACCTCACACGACCAGCAAATATTAATCAGGACGAATCACAGACATGGCTTGAACATAAATGTAAAACTATAAAACTCTTAGAAGAAAATATCTTCGTGACCTGGTGGCAGGCAAAATTCCTTAGACAGGACAGAGAAGGCAATAACCAAGACAGAAAAAAAAAAATAAATCAATAATTTAGATTTCAGCATAATTGAAAACTGCTCATTAAAAGTGACTAAGAAGAAAATGAATAGGCAAGCTATGGACTGGGAGGAAATTTTTGCAAAATATGTATTTGTTAAAGGATTTGTATCTAGAATACATAAGAACTACTACATTTGATTAATAAGAACACTAACAGCCTAATTTAAGAAATGGGCAAAAGATTTGGACAAGCCCTTTTCAAAGGAAGACAAATAAATGAACAAGAAAAAGTGCTTGAAATTGATATTCAACAGAAAAAAATGCAAATTAAAACTACAATGAGATATAGCCACACATTCACTGGAATAATTAAAATTTAAAATCTCATAATACCGAACAGTGAGCTGTGGTACAAGAGCTCTCGTGCACTGCTGGTGGGGATGTAAAATGGCATAGCCACTTTGGAAAAAGGTTGGTAGTTTCTTATGAAGTTAAACACCCACCTACCCATTAATCCTGCAATTCCATTACTAGATTTTTTTTATCCAAGAAAAATGAAAACCCATGTCCATTAAAGACTAGTTTAAGTATTCATAGCAGCTTTACCCATGAGAGCCCAAACCAGAAAACAACCCGCATGTCCATGCGCAAAAGAAAAGATAAACAATGCAATCGGATATTACTAAGCCACAAAAAGGAACTCATTTCGGACACACATATAACATGGATGAGTCTCATGCTGGGTGAAAGAAGTCAGACATACAAGAGTACATATATTATACTAGAGGCCCGATGCACGAAATTCGTGCAAGGGGCTCGGCCCTCACAGCCGCGGCGGCTTGCCTTGGACCTCGCAGACCCAGCTTTGTCCGGAAAGGTCATCCGGAAGGTTGTTTGACTGTCTGGTCTAATTAGCATATTATGCTTTTATTATTATAGATGTTTCCATTTACACAACATTCTAGAACCTTCTAAGAACTAGTCTAAGATGACAAAACTCCAAACAGTGGGGAGTTTTGTGGGGAGGAACTCACTGGAATTTTCTGAGGTGAATGAAAATGTTCTATTTCCTGATATTAATGTGGGATACAGGGAGGAGCTATTTGTCAATTCGATACATGAAAATTTGTGCATTTCTATGGGTGTAAATTACACCCCGGAAAAAATAACTGTAAAAGTCTTAATAGTCGGGTGGGTCAGGGTGGGGAGCAGTTGGAAGTATAGCTACACCAAGATGGCAGAATGTTGATAATGGTTGTAGCCATATGATGAAACATGGGGATCCAGGGTAGGGGTGTGGGCACGGAACATCTTACACCAGAAAAGGAAAGTAAGGGTATGGGTGGGGTGAAGTGACTTCAGAATAAGGTTGAGACATTAAAGGGAAATCTGTAGGTTGAGGAGTCACCTGGCTCTTATGGGAAAGACTGTGTAACTGATTCTGAGGAGATTCTGAAAGGAAGAGAGATGCATCTTAGAGAAATTGGGAATTGGGGACAGAGGATAAAAGATGGAGATGGAGATGGAGATAGAGGTGGGGATGGGAATGGGGATAGGGATGGGGATGGGGATGGGGATGGGATAGAGATGGATGAAGTGGGGATAAAGATAGAGATGGAGATGGAAGTGGGCTGGGGACGGGGCTGTGGCTGGGGATGGGATGGGGGTGGAGATGAAGATAGAGGTAGAGATTGAGGTGGAGGTGGGGGTGGAGAAGGGGGTAGGTTTGGGGATGAGGATGGGGATGGAGATAGAGATGGAGATGGAAATGGAGGTGGGAATGGAGATGGATGGAGATGGAAATGGACAGAGGAGAGGGAAGCAGAGGGGGAGAAAAGAGGGGCAAGAAAGACAAGAATTTTACCTTTTCTATCTTGAATCTGGACAGATTCCATCCCTTGAAGGAAAACACAGACTTTCAGGGGGCCAGAGGGGCCTGGACAGAGCAAAGACTGGGTTTGGTAGGCAAAGAAACACATCCAAAGAGAGCAACCCATGGAACTGTCCCTTAATCTTGTTATCACTGGTCTACTTATCTGTGTATTTGTAATTGCCAGCTTACTTGGAGAGCCGGCTCACTTATATGGGTTCAGTGTTTGTGTGTACCTGTGTTCCCAGGTCGCCATTCCGCTCCCAGCTAATAGCATTCTCCAGCATGGCCACAGACACTTGTCAAGCAATGCTCGTGTGCCATCCTCTGCTGGGCACGGACTCACAGGCCACCCAGACGTGTCCTTCTCCACAGGGGAGCTCAAGGCGTGCACACGTCCTAGCTCAGCCACATTCACTCACCCACCGGGGTCTCTGAGAAATGAGGTGATGAGATGTCTCAAACGAGAAGGGAGAGAGCTGGCAGGGAAACTGGCTTTTGCTGACGCACTCATGTATTCATCCTCCAACACAGGGTCTGGTGGTGTGTGGAGCATGCAAGCTGGTGAGCCACAGTGAGTGTCCAAGATAACGAGGAGGGAATACTTTTCCCTCTGGTAGATTCTTTGAGTGTCTGAAAGGCACCATTTCATGGAAATGGCAGTTGGAAGTGCAGTAAGTGAACTATTGCCATCGAGGTGACCGTATGTGCCTGGTGTCTGTCCTCACAGGACCAGAAGCCCTTGTTCCCTCCCAGACTCCTTGAGGGGCTGGGCTGGGCTGGGCTGGACTGGCTTCCCTGGCTTCCCATGCTCTCCAGTAGGCAGCTCCGTGCCTTTCTGAGGCCAGGACTCAGCAAACACTTGTTAAATGAATCAATAACCAGGGGAGCTATGTCAGAAGGGCTCACCATTGCCACGGTCAGCACCACCTCTCCTGTTTCTTCTCACCCAGTTGTCCACACTGCCCTTTGTTCTCGAGTGAGGGTGGTAGGATGGGATGGGCTAACCAGGGGGTGTGAGAAGCAGCTGCAAGGAGCCAGGAGGGACCCGCTGGCCAGCCCCCTCCTCCTCCCCTCCTTAGCCTCTAATGGACTGACACCTCGCCAGGACTGGCTGCCTCTGGCTGACGTTCTCGAAGTCTCCAACTACCCGAGCAGCCCCTTGTGAGCAGAAGACAGTGTACTGGGGAGAGTTGACATGTCCCACAATAACAATAACTGCCACTTGTCAGACTCTTATAATGTGCTGGGAGCCATGCTGCCTGCTCTTTCCGCGTGGCCTTGTCTAATCTTTAGGCGCCGAGGAAGGGAGGGTTAGTACCCCATTTTGCAGGCTTGGAAACTGAGGATCAGAGAGGTTAAGTGACTTGCCCAGAGTTACTCAGCTGGTGAGCAGCAAGCCAGGATCTGAGGGGAGTTTTGGAGCCTGTCTGTTCCAGTTTATCCTGCTCCCTGTGGGACGGTTTTGATTTTCTTTTCAAATCAAAGAAAATGGAGAACACACTTGGGCCAGGCCCTGGCCATGAACAGAACGGCAGGCGTGGCTGCCTTGGGTGGGGTTAGGCCTAGCGCTGCTGCGTGGAGCTGCTGAAGACGCGAGGGCTGACGCTGCAGCCTGGAGCTGACGCCAGAGGAGCAGCAGCAGGCCTGGGCCTGAGCGGCCCGTGTGCCTCCATCATCCAGCCTGAGCGCACAGTGCCCGACACAGCAGCCCCTTCACGTGGCGCATCTCTGTGACCCTCAGAGCTCTAAGAGGGCGGTCTTCTTACGACCGTTCCCATTTCCCAGATAAGGAAACTGAGGCTCAGAGCGGCCGGACCCCGAGTCCTGGGCTTTTACACACCGCATCTACCATGCTCTCTCAATGGAGCTCTGCCTTTCCTCTCTTTTTATCCACTCCCTCCTTCCCAGCGTCCCGCCACCCCCTGTCTGCACGTCTTGAGCTCATCCTCCCTTGAATCTGATGAAACGCCATCAGTATTAACAGGTTGCCGGATTTGGCCAATAAAATGACAAAATGCCCAGTTAAATTTGCGTTTCAGATAAACAGCGAATGCTTTTCTCGTGCGAGAACATTCCAAACAAAGCCCGGGACACACTTATGTTAAAGCTTATTTGTTGTTTCTGAGAAATTCCCATTTAACTGGCATCCTTGTCATGTCTCTGGCGGCCCGATATCGGAGCGTCCCTGCTGTGCTGGGGCCGGTGTTATCTGCCCCTTCCAAGCTTCCCGCCCTGATAGCGGCCGCTCTATTCTGGGAATTGCAAGGACTGGAGCAGGGGGGTGGGGGGGTACACCCTGCTTCCCAGGTCAGCTGCTGGAGAAGGCAGGGTGGCCACAGATGCAGGGGTGAAGGTCACATGACTTATTATTCCTGAGGGAGACCCAAGGTCGTTTGGTTTTAATTCCTGAGATGTCCCAGTGGAGTCCCTACAGAGCCCCGCAAGCTGTCACAGCTGGTGTCTGCCTTGCCCTCAACAGGACACGCAGTGACCGCCGCTCTCTGATAAAGGTGAGTGGGGCCCGGTGCCTGCGCTGATAAAACAGAGG
Source organism: Myotis brandtii (assembly GCF_000412655.1). Lineage (NCBI taxonomy): Eukaryota > Metazoa > Chordata > Mammalia > Chiroptera > Vespertilionidae > Myotis > Myotis brandtii. Next base: position 3,223,224 of record NW_005370145.1, read on the forward strand.
CCAGGGCATTTCTGAATACACTGCCCGGCACCAGGGCACAGCCACCATCTGCCACCTGCTCACAGACCTTCTTGGAAGCGCCTTCTCCAAAGGCCGCGCCCAGGCCCTGCCTGGCAACGAGGTGGGAAACCAGCTCAGGTGACGACGTCTGCTCCACCGGGGTCTGGTCCCAGCACGCTCACCCCGCACGTGTGTATATGCTCCCGCCTGTCTCCCTTTCTGCGATGCAGATGCCCCAGCCAGCCCTGCACTTTGTTCTCCTGGCGCCTCCCAGGCGCCTGGCACCTGCAGCGGGAGGGTGGGCAGATGCTGAGGCCCAGGTGGGACTCCCAGGAGGCTGTCCGGGTCTCAGTCCCGCCGTGCACTCTGGGGTCTGAGGGTGATCTTGCACGTCAGCGTCTGCCTGTTTTGCTCCTGCCTCTGACCAGGTTTGGGAATGTGTTCCCTGCCCAGCTCGGCCCCCAGTGCCAGCCAAGGGTGGAGGCTGGATGCCACACCACCCTGCTCCCCTCTGCCAGGTGCACAGCCGGGCAGCCCCTCCCCTGCCACCGCTCTGCCAGGACTCTCACTGGGCTGGCAGCCGCTCACCCCTCCCAGGGCCCCTCTCCTCGGCCTGTCATTCACTTTGCTTTCCGACTCCGGTTCAAAGACAACACATTCTAAAGCAAAGTGAAAAGCAGCTTCCTGTCGGACGTGGAAGGAAGGGCAGAGGGGCGAAGCTTTCCTTACTTACTGTCCTGCTGTCCCCGGGGAGGATGGGGGACCTGGGAGTCGCACGCAGCTCGCACGGGGAGGAAGCCAGCAATGAGTTTCTGTTCAAGTTCTTCATCCCAGGCGAGCAAGCCTCCCTGGGCCGGCCCAGGAGCCGGTGTGCAGCCAGTCCAGCCACTGAGCAGGCTCCAGCGGGGATGAGCTCACCAGGATATGGGCTAATGGCTTAACCCTTTGCGGGCTGCTGGCACGGGCACCGGGGATGTGGCTGCGCTCAGCTCTGCTCAGCCACTCTCAGATGAATCTTGTGAAAAATTAATGAAGCGTCTCTGCAGTGTGTCTTCGAGTTTTGGGGAGTGCGCATCAGGGCGATGCCTGCAGGCCTGCTTCTCCTGACCGGGCTCAGAGGCCGGGAGACCCGGAGCCTCTGGGTCGGTGGAGTGTGTGGTGGGGATGGTGGGGATGGTGGGGATGGTGGGGCAGGGGTGGGTTCCTCAGAGGCTCTGCAGCACTGCCAAGATGGCCTTGACAATGGGGTCAGGAGCTCTGCTTGTTCTGGATGTTGGAGAGGACAGTGTAGATGTATTAAACATCCTTGGTTCCCAGGTGGCAACCCCGGGAACTTCCCAATGCGATAGGTGGGCACCACATGTGACAAATACTGGGGGTCCACAGCAGAAGGTAAGGTGAGCACACAGGGCCCCTCACACCCCACGCCCAAACAGCTCTGACCTGGGCACAGCGCATGCTCACCCTTGCTTCTCCCACCCATCCTGATTTCCCCCGTGGGCTTTCATATCAGAGTGATAGAGAATAAGGTCATCGCTGCACTGGTAGGGAAGGGACTCCCATCGCTATGAACAGTTCTCGAACTGTGCTTGTAGGGCTGCGTGCGAGGTGTTGGTTGCCCATTCTCAAGATGCTGATGGGTACCCTGAAGCCAACAAAATTGTCCAAGATCCTGCACCAGCTGGCCCTGCCCTTCTCCATGGTAACTGGGGAAAGGGAGGAGCTGTGGCTGCTCACTGGCTGTGAGCCACGGGCGGGCGGGACAGTCACTGGGGGCTTCCCTGTGGCCTGTAGGGGAGGCTCCCCCAGGAGTCATTAGGGAACCAGGGACTAAGGAGGGAGAGAGCTCCTTCCATCTCTGGCATCTTGATTTCCGTGTCTATGAAACAAACAGGAAATTTCCAGACTGGGAAGGCTCTGCAGAGGTTGATGTGTGATAAATGGCCAGAGAAGCAGACAGCTAACAGGGCCGGCCTGTCCACTGAGCTGCCGCGAGGGGTCAAGCTGAGTGGTTTTCCTGTGTCCTCCTCTGTGAAAGCGGAGCCTGAGCCGCCTCCGCTCAGGGGGCTCCAGTCCAGAGACTATGGCTGGAAGCTTTGAAAATGTTGCTTGCTTTGCTGTCAGCGCCTCAGCCTTTATGCTCACTCAGTTTGTTGAACCGATGGGCTGGCTTGTGAAGGAGCCTGGGGTGAACTATTTTGCAATGCAAATAATCAAATCATTTCTTTTCTCCTCAGTTTAGACGTCTGTGCTTTCCCCACTCTGCAGGGTGTGGCAGGGTGGTCTAGAAGTAGCCAGCAGTGAGACAAAGCCTTATGCAGCACTTCCTCTAGGGCCTGCACTAGTCCAAGCACTTTATATGCATAACTGGAGGCCCAGTGCATGAAATTCATGTACAGGTAGGGTTCCTAGTGGCTGCCAGCTGGGGCCTCCCTTTGTACCCTCCTTAGCCTGGCGCTGCCGGCTCACCCGCTCCACCATCCCACCACAGTCCCGCTCTCCTCAGGGCCCATCGGGGCCGGCAGCCCCTCCACTGCCACCCGCTGCCAGCGCCGCATTGCCAATGCCCACCATGTTCCGCACTGCCCCCTGGTGGTCAGTGCACGTTGAACTCCCAGTCGGTCGAACTTCTGCCCATGGGGACAATTTGCATATTAGCCTTTTATTATATAGGATCCTTCATTCATTCCCCCGGAAACCCTATGAGATGGGTATGTGAGGTAGATTGCTATCCTCATATTTGGTTTTAAACAAATTAACTTCTCTGAGCCTTATTAAAATGAAGGTTTTTTTTTTTAATGAGGATAGTAAGTGCTTAATGAGTATACTTATACTGTATATATTATATATTGTATGTAAATCACTGCACTGGTGGGGAAGTGACCCTTCATATCCAGTTTCTGCATTTGTGAGTTCAGCCAACCACAGATAAAAAATATTTTGAAAAGGTGCACTGTTGCTGGCATGTGCTCTGCAGAGCTAGGCCCACGATGGTTGCATCTGTGCTGAACATGTACAGACATTTTTCTTGCCCCTATACCCTAAGCAATGTAGTGTACCAACTATCTATGTAGCATTTGCATTGTGTTACGTTTTCTAAGTAATCTAGAGATGGTTAAAGTATACAGGAGAGTGTGCATAGGTTACATGCAAATATTGCACCATTTTATATAAAGGACTCGAGCATCCGAGGGCACTGAGGCACAACTATATAGTGTATGTATGTATGTATGTATATATTATACATGTACATATGTACACATGTGTGTATATATGTACACATATAAGTATATATGCAAAGTAGGGGGGTTGGGGCCCAGGAGAAAGTGTCCAGGGTAGAAGCTTTCTGGCTTCTCCCCACCAGGACAGAGCAGGGGGCATGAGAAGCCAGCTGGGTCCCTGGGCAGTGGACTCTGAATGTCCTGGGAAGAGGGGCTGCTGCTGCAGTGGCGTTATTGAAGTGAGCAAGCATGAGGACTGCCTGGGGGAGGCTCCCGGCCTCTTATTCAGAGTGCCACAGCCTCTCCAGCTCAGCTCTGCTCCCTGACCCGCTAGCCCAATGTGTCACGCCCTGATGGAAGGACTGGGTGACCAGCCATCTGGGTTAGCCCACGACAGACCGGTTTCCTGGGACATGACACAGGGCTTTTGGTGCTAAAACCAGGCCAGTTCCAAGTGAACCCAGGGGAACTGGTTACCTTCATAAAAACCATGGAGCATCCACACCTCTGCACACCGGCTCTCTGCCTGGAGTGCCTCTTCTGCCCTATTCATGCCTCGCTGACCCGCCTGATCATGCCTCCCGCCTTCTGCATCCTCCGCTGGGCCGGCTGGGTTCAATGCTCCTCCCTGGGAGGTCTGGTTGTTCTTCTGCTCTATTACACTTCCTGATGATTGTCTGCCCCGAAAAAAAACATTTAATCAACCTTCATGTAACCACAATCCAGCTTCCATAATTATCAATGCTTATTCTTCTTCATTTGTCTCCCCCTGACCCCTGCACTACATTTTTATTTTTTAGCATTTTAAAGTGTCAACCAATGGTCGTTGGTGCCAATTCAATGCCAAGAGAAATCCCCAATTTGGGTTGAGATGAAGAAGGAGATTTTACTTGGTGCACAGCTCAACAGTAATACAGCACAGCTGTGAAAACAGCTCTGGGGCCAGGCCCCTCGCTGGCTAGACAGCCTTGCTCTGCTCTTTGGTGGTCTCCTTCACTCTGCCCTGGATAGACTCGGCTCAGCCAGGGAGATGCAGACTTTCTTCTTTGGTGAAAAGGGACAAGGTGCTCTGCTAGCCAGAGGGGAGCTGGCTGATATGGACAGAAGTCTCTGGCCCTGACCCCTGATTGGTCTGTCCTCATGCAAATGAGGGCTCCAAATCCTTGCAGTTTGATTGGCCCAAAAGGCACTGGCCTGATTGGTTAGAATAGAGTCACTCTGATTGGCCAGAACTGTATAGCTCTGATTGCATGGGGAAAGCTTCAATACCATTGGTTGAAATAGGATTCCAGGAAACCTTTATAAGGACTGGCTCAGATGGCAGAAACAGAGTACAGGAAGGGAATATAACACAAAGGCCAGTGGTTCAGTGCAGAGGCAGGCAATTCAATGCAGGCTTCTCTGTGAAGTGCAGTTTTCAGGAGAGGTCCCTGTGCAAAAATGGCTGCTAGGCTCTGTTTTTAAAAATTTGAACCCAGTTAGCCACCAGGGGTCCTTCTTAGTAGGTGTCTTTTTTTTCTTCTTCTTCTCAGAGTTCACAAAAGCAAACCCCCAAACACGAGATGTTTAGCTCAACCTTGCAAGTGAAGGTTGGGCTAACAGATAAGGACTCCCTTCTTCTCTTTTTGGAAAAAGCAACCACAGCCCCATATAATCATCATAATCGTCACACATGATTCACATGTTCCTGATTGTCTCAAGGTTTCCATAAAACAGGATCCTCACAAGTACTAGCCCTTCCTCCTAGTAGCCACATTTAAGTTTCATTTCACCTGTGGTAGCCACTCCCTCCACTGCTCACACTATTTAGTCATGGATAATGCCTTAGAACATTCTGGACTTGGATGGCTGCTTCCCACATTATGAACTTGGTTGTCTGCTTCCTCATGGATCATTTTACATTTTGCTCTCTTCAGCAAGGACCTTGTCGTGCCTGGATTTCCACTGTAGCCTGGGATTCTAGGTCAGGGCCTTGGTCCAGAAGAGGTGCCCAGTTGATGTGGAATGAGTGGCCAAGTGAACATTCACCAGCTACCTTACAATTAGCTACCTTTTGACTGCATGCCATTTGGTCCTCAGGATAGCCCCATGACACAGGCAGGGCCACACTTTGTATATACTCCTCAGTTGTACTGCTGGGACAGGTCACTAGGACTAAAGACTTACATGCAGGGATCATGCCTGTCTTCCCCTCTCTGCCTCCAACATCTAGTCATGGGGATTCTCATACAGGGACTCTCAGATGAACCGTAGATCTCCGAGTCCTCTTCAGAGGAGGTCTCCCTGAGCAGGAATTTCCACAGGGTCCTGGGTATCTCTTCCCAAAGCCAGTCCTAACTGTGAAGAGGGGGTCTGGGCCTGGGTACCAGCAAGGGAGCGAGCAGAGGTGTTGCTTTTGGCTGTGGGGCTACACATCTAATGAAGAGGTGTTTATATCGACATGCTTGTCTTTCACGCTATTTGCTCCAATGCCTTTTTGTCATAGCCTAAAAAAACGCCATTGGCAGCTTATTGTCTGAAAAAACAACAACACAAAAACAAAACAAAATACAAACACCATCAACAACCAAAACAAAACAAAAATCACAAAAACCCCCAAAACACCACCACCCTTGGAGAATATGTTCAGAGTGAACATATTGCTTCCACCCCAATGACGCTCCTGTCCCAGGCTCGCCACAGGGACAGAAGTAAGGGAGGCAGGCTTGGAGGGGAGGACTCTGCTCCTGTGGATCCGGTGGATGTGGGAGAGAGGAGGCCCCTTGGTCCACAAGCTCATAGGCTCCTTCTAAGGCAGATGAGAAGGTTTGTTTCCATGGCCCAAGAGAGTCATGCAAAGCAATTACTCAAATCAGCAGCCCCAGGGAGGAGCCACCACCGGCCACCTGCTCTTCTCCCCTGTTAATCTTTGTCTCCTTCCTTTCCCATCAAGGAGGGGTGTCATGACCAAGGAGATGGGGCTCTCCGGCCCTAAGTGTCTCCTTGCATGTTCATCTTGAGAAACTCAGTTACATAAAGGCTTCTCCCTAGCCCTTCTCTCTGGCTGGGTCAAGCATCTCCTCTCCAAGCCACATGGGGCCAAAGCTATGTCCTTAAGGCCATTTCCTCCAGCCGCCTCTATCTTTGATTTCTCATTTCTTCTTGTCTCTCCTGATGAGCTTTTGTCTTGTCTCTGTCTATCTTCCTCCTAGTCTACTTGTGCCTCACATACATGATAGCTCTCAAGATGTCCTAATTTCCCTGGGGGACATGCAAGGAGTACTGCCCTTTTCTGTCATCCTACATATTAATTGAGCAGATGGTGTGGAGATGGCAGCCGGGCTGGGTCCTGCGTGGGGAATGGGGAATTTTATAATGGGGTGGGTGTGGGAGATGGGGGAGCTCAGGGCATGAAGGATGAAGGGACTGGTAGAGTTTACAAGAACAGGTCAGAGTGGAGCAGGGGAGGAAGGAACATCTCTTTGATATTCCCAAGGCGAGCAATACCTGCCAGCACCTGCCCTCCTTTTTGGGTGGTCTGTGTCCTTCAAAGGAGCTGGACAGGGGCTGGGTAGGGGGATGGTCTTCAGTTCAGGACCCAACTGCTTGGGCAGGGGGTGTGGTCACAGGGCACAGGTGGCCTGCTCCTTGGATGCGGCTGCCACCTAGTGGTAAAATGTAGGTAGTGTTGCTATCTGAAGTTTACTTCAATTATTTCTCAGTGCTCCTTGCCCAATAATCAGGCTCAGGCCTGGTAATTAACACTGGACTTTAAGATGGAAAAGTCAACTTCACAATGTTTTCTGATAAGTAAAATCTCACAAAAATAGTCACCACAGTTTCAAAATTTCAAGGAAATAAGATTATATTTTGAATAATTTAAAAGATTCGTGACCTAGATTGGTAGCTGGGATGAAGGGAGAGGCTTCCTAAAGAAGGGATGGCAAAGATGAGCCTTGAAAGAAAAATAAGAGCCAGGAAAAAATATGATGGAGGGAATAGAGGTTTCGTTGGTGGTGGTGGTGGTGGAGATGGTGGTGATGGTGGTGGTAGTGGTGGAGATGGTGGTGGTGGAGATGGTGGTGATGGTGGTGGTAGTGGTGGAGATGGTGGTGGTGGAGATGGTGGTGATGGTAGTAGTGGTGGAGATGGTGGTGGAGATGGTGATGGAGGTGGTGGTGGTGGTAGTGGTGGTGGCGGAGATGGTGGTGATGGTGGAGATGGTGGAGATGGTTGGGGGGGTAATGTTGGTTTAAGAGGCAAAGTTGGTGATGGTGCTGTTGATCAGAGTCAGAGGAAAACAGACCATAGGAAAGCAGAAACTTCAGTTTCTCCTTTAATGATTTCCAAAGCATTTATGTGTAAATATAAGGAATCCAACTTAATAGCACTAGCATTATAGACTTTAGAACTGGAAGAAATTGCAGAGATATTATGTCTAATGTGTTTAAGCAATTTTTCTGTTACTATGTATACCGAGTCCCAGTTTTTCTTAGTAAAAATGCAGAGCCTTCCTGTGCCTTGGGCAATTAGGATGGAGCCTGGGTGAAGTCTAGTGTGGAGCTGTAACAGCCTGCCCAAGGGACGCCCAGCCTTGGTTGGTTCCCTCATCTGACCTCATCACACATGAAGAACCAGATTTTTCCTTCCTTCCTTCCTTCCTTCCTTCCTTCC
>NW_005370145.1:3231117-3235612 GCF_000412655.1 Myotis brandtii
CCTGTTTTGCTTCTTCTTTCCTTTATTTTTATTTATTTATTTTTTAATTGACAAACTGCTGAATCTACCTGCTATCTGCCAGGCTTGGCACGCTGGTGATTCAAATGTGAATAAGATTCTATTCCTGTCCTCAGGAGGCTGGCAGGTGAGTAGGTGTGAACAACTGTCAACAGAGGGTCAGGTACCAGGAGGATCTAGATACGGGCTGCAGCTACCCCCAAGGCTGGGTCTTCTCCTTGTCTGGTCAGCCTCCCTATCCCCCCGGGGGAGTCCGTGCAGGGGGATTGGAAGACCTCCCCATGGCCGCTTCCTCTTCCTTTTTTGCAGTCCAGGCTCCTGTCAAGCACTCTCCTCAGACCCCCGGGAACTTGGCTCCGGCCGCCCTGCCCCTCCATGGCTCCCTGCAGCCCCTGCCCCACTCGGCTCTCCCGGCCGCCCTCCTGTCAGGAGGCTGCCAGGAGGATGCCCTGTGGGGCCACTGGGGAGTATGTGCTAAGCCTTAGCTAAGCCTCCGGCCCTGCATGCGCAGGCCGGTGGGCCCCCCTCTTTGCTCTTCGCTCGCCACGCCGGCCTTTGCTAGCTGCTCCTGCCTGGGGCCAGTCAGCTTCGCTCCTTCGCTTGGCGCCTATGTATGCAAATTAACTGCCATCTTTGTTGGCATATTGCCCTGATTAACCAATGAGAAGCGTAGCGGAGGTACCGTTAATTACCCTTTTTCTCTTTTATTAGATAGGATGAGATGCTGTAGGAACTTAATTCTTATGTCAAGTAGCCATTGATAAAATTGGTTGTTATATGTCAGTTTGCTTAAAGTTGCAGGACCTATCAATGACATTAAGTGAGGACTTGCTGTATTTTAAAATTACTACACCCTAAAAGAAAGGGGTGGCTATGAGATATAGTCCAGGCTAATGAAATACAGAGAAGACCTGTAGTGGGACTTCCAGATCTTCCTTGAAGGGTGGGCACACGTGCTTGTTTGCCCTCCCACCTTCCTCTCTGTGACTAGCTGTGAACGGGACTGTTATTGCTGCAGTGGTGGTCCAGGGGCAATGGAGAGGTGGGAGGATGGAACAGCAGTAAAGACTGGAACAGAAACAAAAGGAGCTTGGATATTGCTGATCCTGTGGAGACTACAATAGCCTGGACTTTCTATTTCTAGACTCAAGGATGGAAAAAATGAATCATTATCTGTTTTAAACCAGTGTATTTTGTGTGGGGGGATGGGGTGGAGCGGGAGGTGTCTCTGTTATAGCAGAATTGCTAATTGATGCAACTTACATATGCCAGGTGCTGCTCTAGGTACTGGAGAAAAACATTGGAATGAGAAAGGGTTCCTGTTCTCAAGTTCAACAGGGAGAAGTGCCGGGTAGCATGGGACAGAAAAGGGACAGTTCCTCATGCAAACAAACAAGCAACATTCGAACAAGGTTACAGAAGAAACTCACCAAGTGGAATGGAGCCCATGGAGCCATGGTTTGGCCTATTATGGTTACAGCTTTATCTCTTGTACTTAGAACAGAACCAAGGGTATTCAAATAATAACATATTCAATGAATGAAATAGAGATAGAGCATGTTTTCACATGAAAAGAAACTTTCTGTAGAGAGAGGATGGTGATGGACTTCTTGGATTTCTAGGTGGGTTGAAAGACAAAGCAATGAGGCAGGGCACTTGGGAACCGGGCACACAGGGACCCAGGAGGTGGAGGCAGGGTGGGCAGCACATCCTGCGCAGTCATCTTTGTAATCACTTTCAAAGCACACAGGCCTTATTGTGGCACTGATTACTGAAGGCTCTGAGTGCTCAGTTTGGCTTGAAAACACCTCTCCCCAAAGACAGAGCAGCAATTAAAGAAGGCAGGGGAGAACATAAACCCATTTAATTAATGAGGTCATTTGTTTTGTTGAGAATCTCACCAAGGCCTTTGAGGAGAGCCTTGCAGAGGATGATACCCCCAAAGGAGGGACGTTTCTGTGTAGCCCATAGAGGCCCCATCAAGCTCTGCAATGCCGATTGCTGGTTTTAATTGACACTCACTTGTCCCTTCACACTAATTTCTATGTAGGCCTGTTTGGCTCCAGCTGTCCTCTCTGTTGAGGTCCTCTCTGTTGAGGTTCTAGAATGGATTGCACAATTTCAGCCAGTGTTTGTGACATCCTAGCCCCCTGGCCTAAGAATAGTGATGAAATAAAATAGCCGAGAGTAATTGGCCTGAGGCCAGCAGCTAGTGAGGGACACCTCTGGGATGTGAATATGGCTATCAGGGGCCCAAGTGTCTGCTGTACTAATGTGTCCCCACTTACCCCAACTCACCAAAATCACTGAAAGACAAAGACTGCAGTTGGAATTGTCATGAAAGTACCAGTACTGCTAAAGGCCCAGGGCCAGGAGAGTACCCCTGTGGTTGTCTTTTGTACAAGTGCCCTGTGAGTTCTCAATAGAAAGTCAGCTAAGATAGAAAAGGAGGGATTTTAAAGTAGTTCAGGACATTCAGAGGTACATGACCACCTTCTCTTCCTTCCAAAGTAAGCTTTTTGTTCAACCAATTGACAGTGTTCAGTGAAGCCTAGCACTGTACTAAGTACACTGTACTAAGCATAAATACACAAGTGTAAGACACAGTCCCAGCCAATTTAAACATAGAATCTAAACATTTCTCAGGAATTACTCCATGGTTAAACAAGCAAAACTGGACTTAGTTGACAATATTGCAATGAATAGTCTTTAAAGCCAACATTTTAAAGAAAAACATTACACCTACACTTTTTATGGTATGCAAGTTCTCCCAAGTAATATCAACTTCATTGTTATCAATAAACAAGGTTTACTTTTCTTAAAATTCACCCCTGTAATTTCAATAGATTTTTTTAAAGGAACTTTAAAAGGTAAAGTAGTAAAAACGTGTAAAAATTTGGCCAACAGATGTCTGAGCAAAAGAGCTCGAGACTACTGAGAGAACCTAGCCCATCTCCAGGCCATTTTCATTAACATTTTGACAACATAAAGCATGTTTCCATATAAGACATTACCACCATCCCGAAGAGGGAGTCAGTACCATGGACAGCGGTGTAGGCTAGACATTACCAGGAGGGCGAAATTTTGCACTAACTTAGAGGCAATAGATACCAGGGGTTGGGGGAATTTTGTCCCCCAAATTAACCTCTTGATTCTCTCACAAACTCTCATGACTCACAGGTGTTAGCCCAAACCGGAAGTTGGATTGAGATACTGTACATGGTGATGATTCATTCCCAGGAATGAGCAAACCTCCTGCTTTGAGAGCGTAGAACATTCAGCACAGAGCAGAGAAGCGAGAGCAGCAGCCTCAGGAGCCTGAAACCTGAGAGGGTGATGCAAGGACACAAACATGACTGTCACCTTGCTTTCTTTTCCAGACCCTTCACTGGACTGTGGCCCCAGCAAAGACCTTTAGCCTCATGCTGGGTTACTACCCAAAATGGTCTCCATTTTGGCCAAAAAAAAAAAAAAAAAAAAAGGCAAATCAAGGAAGGAACTAGCAAAAAGGGAGGCCTGGATAATTCTCTAGGGTTCATGTAGTCTGGATACTCTAGTGAAAAAGACCACTGACTCCTTGAAATAAAGTATGTTACACCAGGAAGTCTGGGCTAGGCTGCAGCTGAAGGGAAAAGTTCCAATTTGAACTTCAAACCTGTGGTAAGCAAGCGCCTTTTGCTCGAAAGCACTGAATAGTGAGCATCTAGCTCTGGCAGGGATGGGAAAGAATGCCAGTTCCATCCTTTTCGTAGACTCTAAAGTCTAACAGGATCCCGGGTATGCAGAGACGCCAGGTCCAGGGCTTCACAACTGAACTTGGTCCTCATGCCAGCAACCCTTCTCCTTTCCACCATGAAGGTCACTCTGGCTCCTATGCACCTGACAGCCCTCAGGATTCCTCCCTCCATCAACTGTAGAGATGATCATCAAGGCTATTGAAATAGGAGGTAGTGTACAAAATTTAACGCTGGTTTTTCTTAAAATGCAACACTTGTTTTCTTATAGCAGATATAAGGCACAGTGTGAGAAAGCTGCCCCACGCCCAGCCACACATCCACACTTGCTCCTTGCACACACACAAGCAGCTGGTTTTGCCACGATGCACAGGAATGAATTGCTTCCAGTCATTTCTAGTTCTTAAGCTGGTTGGAGAGCCAGTCCAGGCCTTCGTAAAGCCCGTCTCCACTGGTAGTGCTGGTAGCCTGAATGTGCCAGTTTCTCCGGCGGACGGACTGTAAGCCAAGCTTGTCTGTTATTTCTGCTGTGCTCATAGCATTGGGAACATCCTTGAAAGAGAATATTCAAAAGTCAGTTTATAATGTTGCGTTCATATAATGAAATACCATGCTCTTAAAAATATATATATCATGCTCTTCTCCCCAAACCTGCCCCAACCCACAGACTTATCTCAGCTGATGGCAACTCTAGCCTTCCAGCTGCTCAGGCCCAAAACTTTAAAATCATCCTTAATTTTTTT
>NW_005370145.1:3240355-3244866 GCF_000412655.1 Myotis brandtii
CTCACAACTGTAAACCTACTTTTGCCCCACCCTGTATCCTTCCATCTGATTGCTTTTAGTGAAACCACACATGTGAGCAGGGAGAGAACAATGGAAGCTGTGTGTTGGTACCACCGGGATCTCTCCCTTTGGTTCATTTGTGTCCTTGTAATAAAACTGTAATGGTAAATATAGCCCTTTCCTGTGTCCTGGAAGTCATTCCGATGAACCTGAGGGGGTAGTGGGAACCCCAAACTTGCAGCTGGTGCCTGAAGTAAAGTTGCCTTGTGCACGTGACCCATGAAGTTTGGCACAACTCCAGATAGCTGGTGTCAGAAGTCTTTGCGGCATCCCAGAAAAATCCCAGGAAGCCAGAGACAGGTTGAAGAAAGGTGCTGCCACACTGTATCTGAGCAAATATCGTTGAAACCTGCACAGACCTGGTGACTGCCACATTGGCTGGGGAAAGAGGTGGTACAAGGATCTCCCAAAGGAGGTGCCCAGGAGGACTCCAACACACCATCCAAATACAGGATGGGGGAGACTTTCTTAGCAGCAGTCCATGTGGCAATAACGGTAATGACCACGTGGGGTTCAGGTGACAGTAAGCCCTCTCTCAGACAAGGATGTGGTTGCCAAAAGAACAAATTTGATCCTCAGCTGTATCAACAGCAGTGAAGGTAGCTTAGTTTTTAGGACATGGGTGATAAAAAGCCCACTCTATTGTATGTCGGTCAGAATATCCTGGGAATGTTATGTGGTCAGTGCTGGACCCCACATCCTAAAGCACAGGCAAACTGGAGGGATTGAGAATGACTAGGATGGAAAAGGAATCAGATACCATGTCATCTGAAAAATAACTGCTATAACTGGGGATATTTTACCTGGAGAAAAGACTCATTGCGGGGACTGCTGATCGTTGTCTTCAGATATTTAAAGGGCTATGGCATAAAGAGAGATTTAACTTGTTTTATATAGTAGATGGAAGGTCAGTGGGTAAAATCTACAGTAAGTCAACATGATAACGAGTCAACAGAACTGAAGCAATGAGCTACTGAGGAGGCCCTCCTGTGACTGGAGGTGTTCATGCCCAGCTTAAGCCACAACTTGTGGGGACACTGCAGAAGGGACCCTGCTGGGAAGGAGAGGGTAGTGAGATGAGATGTCCTCTAGGTTCCTTCTATGAGGTTTCATGACTATATCTAGGAGGGAAAGCCAGTGCTGGCGCTCTGACCCATCCCTCCATGCTTCCCAGTCCTGCCACCCCCTCCAACAGCTGCTCCGGGCCAGCCGCTCTGGACCAGCCCACTCCGGGAGACAGCTCGACAGCTGCTGAAGGTTTGGGGCTTGCACGTGAGTCAAAGCCATGTCTGTTATAGCACATCAGATTTTAAAAGTGCAAAACATTCAAACCCCCCCCCCCCCCCCAAAATATAAATTCTCCCACCAGCTCTGCTGGACCGTGATCATCACTAAGCAAACCAGGTTATCCAGAAATTTGAAGAGATCCTTAGAATCATTAGTTTCTAATGCAAAACAGACAGGGGGAAGCCAGCATAGTACTAGTATCTCTTTGCCATTCCTAATAAAAATAAAGGTTTATAAATATTAGGTACCTTTTCATATTCTATTTTTATAGGGATCCTTATCTGAGAAACAAAGAACCTCGCATCAGACTGACTACACTTTTGCACTAAAAGAGCCTAGAAAAGGTAAATTGACACATGAGTAGCATACTGTAATTTGTTTTGTAAATGGGGGAGGAATATGTAATTATAGCATAATTATACTGCATAAAATACCGTTGGGCAGATATACAAAAAATAAAAATTGTTGCCTAAAGGAGGGGACTGGATGGTTAAGGGGTCAGTGATGAGTGATGAGCTGATGACTTTTTATTATAGACTTTTATTTCTTTTTGAATTTTGAACCATATAAGTACATTGCCATTTAACAAGTTAAAATTACCTGCAATCAAAGAAAAATCCTCCTATGTGAGAACTAATAGACCATTTTATGCATTATCTATGATATAGCCCCATCTTTAAGAAACCAATGGTAAGGAAATACAGTAACAATCTGGGATATTCATGCCTATACGTGTACTTGTAGAATAGTTGGACAGCAGGTAGAGACTGTGACCACACAAGAGGCTGGGATTTGGGATTTGGGGATTCAGCCATCTCTGTTCATCTTTTTCTCTCCAGAGGCATGATTTTTAGATATTCTCACTAGGTTTAAAAATGTTTAGTGAATTCAGATTCTTCAAAAACTGGTACCTCATCCAAGGGCACCTATAACTCTCAACCAAAGAATGAAATTCATCAGGATAACTATTTTCTAACCATTACTTGATTAAAAGGACTTTCCTATATTGGGCATTAAAGCCCAAGTACTTTTTCTAGGAATGCAGGGACCATTTCTCAAAAAGAAATCTCCCCAGTAAGCAAAAGTGAGCCATCGGAAGAGAAGTGACGACTGACAGTCCAAATAAAGTAGAGCACCACCAGGGGCTTCAAGCATGTGTCTTTTTAAGAAATATATATTGTTATTGATTTCAGAGACGAAGGGAGAGGGAGAGAGAGATAGAAACATCAGTGATGAGAGGGGATCATTGATCGACTGCCTCCTGCACGCCCAACACTGGAGATCGACCCGGGCATGTGCCCTGACCAGGAATTGAACCGTGACCTCCTGGTTCATAGGTTGACACTCAACCACTGAGCCACACCGGCTGGGTTCAAGCATGCATCTTTAGATACATTTAATATAAACGGCTCCATGGCTGTGGACTGGATAATCCTTACCTTTGGTGTCCTTGAAATAATGTCTCCACATAGGTCTGTGTTTACAATGGCTATTGACATCCCAGATGATGAGGCTGATATTGTTATATTCCACCGTCTCCACATTGAAACCTAAATTGAAAGGATGGAGACAAATTTTAATGATGACTCTTGCTGGTGGAACAATTCCAAATAATTTCAACTGACATTTGGCCAGCTTTAACATTTGGACTTTTAATTTACAAAGCAGCTTGCTAGTCAAAGATTTATAACTTACAAAACAGAATGTTAGTCAGCTTGCTCTCCCATTCAGCATGAAGGTGTCTCAGACCTTCCCTACTCTCTCCAACCGCCCCCCTCCCACTTTCCCCCTTTCCTGCAGCAAAAAGATCTTAACAGTGTACTTGAGAGCAAACAGAAGCCGTTAATGGGACTGACTTCCACTTTCCGCCGCATCTTTTCCACTGCAGCATCTAAGTGGGGTAGGGAGAAGCCCAGCCTCAATGCCACCACTGTGATGGCAGGCTTTAGCCACCTTAAGTCGGGAAGCAGTGCTACTGAACTCTCTTGAAATGAGAACTTAGAGAACCAGTTTACTTTACACATGTGCAGCAAAGTGCTTAAGGTAGGTTCAATATCAACATATCTTCGAAATTTAGTTAGCTGCCTGTGGCTAGCAGACCATATCAATACCCAGAAAATAACCTAACATTTTTCAGAGGTGCAGAAATACGTACAGCATTGGGAAACCGCCCTGGAATCAGTGAAATTAACTGAGTTGAGGCCATACCATAGCATCCAATATTGACTATCACCTTATTCTCCATCAATCTTTCAAACTATTTATTGAAATATAATTTACATAGATATAAACATTCATGATAACTGTACAGTTTAATGAAATGTCATGAACCATGGGCTCGTGATGGGCACCATGGAGGGGCGTGGTGCCCGTCCTCCTTAGGCTGGCTCTGGGCTCCGTTTTCAGAGGGAGGAGGCGGCCCCCACTTTGCCGTTTTTTAATTAATTCAGGGAGAGGGACTGGGGAACCAGGTCTGGAGTTCGGTTGGTAACATTTATGAGACATTTCTAGATCTTGAACATCAAGCTCTTTTAAAGAGAAGGGAGGGTGGCCTACAGGGCTGACTGACCACAGAGAATGGCTATTCCTAAATTCCTCCGTGCGGGGCACTGGGCCGAGTCTTTTCCTTGGCTCTGCCCGACTGAACCCTGATAATTACCCTCTGACATAGGAGGGATGGTCATAGCAGTCCTGTGTCAGATGGCTCAGCCCATTTGGCTTTCCCAACTGCCTTTCTAGATCCATCTTCCCTGCCCCTCCCCCCTCCCCAGCCTAAAGGGCGAATCCTTGTACCTTCCTACCATGTGCCATGTGATTTTGTCTCCTTCTAGGCCACATGGGCTTGGATGAGAGGTGGGCAAGTGACTGCTCCATTCATAGACCGATTCAGGGGCATCAGAAATGCTCTCTTGAGAATGTCACTAATACACACGGAAACTATAGTCAGCAAAGGGGACTGAAACCAAAAGCTGTAACATAGAGAACAGGGGCAGCTAAGTTGGTCCTTGTGCAAAGTGAGTCCCTGACTTTTCAAGAGAAGGGCCAGAGTCCCTGACCTTCCAGCTCCAGCCGCTAAGGCCCCCTGTACTGCCCTGAGGCCAACTGGCAACACCCCTGGGCTATACATCAGTGGGACCCAGTGCCTGGTAACAAGCATGCCTTAC
>NW_005370146.1:0-735 GCF_000412655.1 Myotis brandtii
CACCCAATAGCCTAAAAGTGAGGCAGGTATTTCTGTTCACTTCAAACATGATGCCAACACTGGTAAGCAGTCCTTCTTTCAATCTGGGGGGATGGTCCAGGAAACCTTGCGGGAGCTCAGGACAGGGCTGTATATCTCGGCTCACACTCACCATCCTACTCACACTCACTGCTGGGAGCCTCCAAGGCCCATTACATTTAGAGCTTGCTTTATGATCACAATGTGCACCTCAAGGGACACATTCCAAAAGCAGCCCAGGGAAGGTCAGGCCAGACTAGTCAGGCAGTTATTTTGTCCCCATGACTCTACCCCTGATGTTGACCCTGGAGAATATGATGTTGATGCTCTTGAAGAGTAGAATTATCCAAATGCTGTGTTTGCTCAGGTCCCAACGAAATGTCAGTCCTTTTCCGTGTAGTTGACCCCTACCCTCTCTGCTTCTGCCTCCAGTGGTTCTTTCCATAGTGGGTTTCTGTAATCTCCCTACCTCCTCTGGTCCCTGACCTGCATGGGCCCAGGCCCCAGCCTTGGTCACACTTTCCTCACTGTGAGGATCTCATCCCACCTCCTAGGATGATACAGCTCCTTCAGCTCCCAACTGAGGCTCACTTCAGTGGATCCTCAGGTCCCACCCCATTGTCCTGACTTAGGGACCCTCACCTGGGGGCGAAGGATCACAAAGGTCCCGTCTTTCTCTTTGGCAGCTTCCTTGAAAACCAAGATGAGCCATACTCC
>NW_005370147.1:0-806 GCF_000412655.1 Myotis brandtii
ATAAGCAATTAAAAAGCTTTAAAAAATAGACTCACACAATGATTTTCATTTATCTTTGTTAAAGTAATCCTTTATAATAAAAGTGTAGTATGCAAATTGTCCCCTGGACTGGGAATTCGACCAGGAGTTGGACCAGGGGGTGGGACCGCATCCCCTCCCGCCAGCCAGCCCAGCCTGATTGGCCCAATCGGGGCGGGCCAGCCAGACCCCACCTGTGCACGAATTTGTGCACCAAGCCTCTAGTACAGTGGTTCTCAACCTTCCTAATGCCGAGACCCTTTAATACAGTTCCTCATGTTGTGGTGACCCCAACCATAAAATTATTTTCGTTACTACTTCATAACTGTAATTTTGCTACTGTTATGAATCGTAATGTAAAATCGTCATGTAAATATCTGATATGCAGGATGTATTTAGGCGACCTCTGTGAAATGGTCGTTCGAGCCCCCCCAAAGGGGTCGTGACCCACAGGTTGATAACCACTGCACTAGATCGATTGTACCTAACTACTTTGTTAGGTAGATAATGACTAGAGTATTTACAGGAGAAGAAAAAAGAATTTTTAATTAGTACTTTGAGGAAGAAACAAAATGAATTTTGATCAAGTTGGATGAAAGTATCATCTAGTCTGTTCCCAGCAGTCAACATCTGAGCCTCAACCTACCTACTGTCCAGGGTCCCTGGGTGTGCAAAGCTCCAGCTTCATGCATGTTTACAGACACACTGGCCTACTCCCACAAACAAACAAAACACAAAAAAATCTGATTCCGGCCCTGGCCAGTTTGGCTCAGTGGATGGAGCGTCGG
>NW_005370148.1:0-782 GCF_000412655.1 Myotis brandtii
TCCCAGAAAGAAAGATTGGATCTCAATATAACATCTACAGTATTTCCATAAGATTTTTATGTGCTTTTGTGGCAGTACTCACCAATTATTTGCCTTCAGTTTAAACAAAAAAGAAATTCATTCACACAGAAATGCAGAAAGGGAGAGAAAAATTCTTATTTACCCCCACTCCCACCCTCCTGAATTCCTGTCAAAATACCAGCAAAAGAATGAATTCTTACCCCAATATGGATTTTGTATGTATTAATATTTTTAAAAAGGCACAAACTCTGATCTTTTTTTAAAAAAAAACACATTGTCTTCATAATAGTCATGTAAAGCTTTAATTGTATAGCTGAGTTGCACAAAAAATGATATTGCAATTTAATACACTAATTTATTATATGTTGATTTTTATAGTAGGAAAAAACAGACTGGGAATGGAACCTTGACCTTCTAGTTCATAGGTCGATGCTCAACCATTGAGCCACACCGGCCGTGCTTAATATTTTTAAAAAGGCACAAACTCTGACCTTTTATTTAAAAAAACAATGTGTTCAGAATAGAAGTTTAAAGCTTTAATTGTATAGCTGAGTTGCACAAAAAATAAGTATTGCAATTTAATACACTAATTTATTATATGTTGATTATTATGGTAGGGAAAACAATGTCAGCCTGTATGTGGTTCCATCATCAATTCATTGGGTAAATGAAAATTTTAAGAATATAGTCTTATCAGAGACCCAGAAATTAGAGACAAATCTAAGAATAGAGTTTATAGAACTAGAGGCTCTCATTAATTA
>NW_005370149.1:0-834 GCF_000412655.1 Myotis brandtii
GCGCAGGCTTTTGGATCCTCACATCTATGGAGTGAATAACTTCCCTCAGGCTCATTCCGTCATGAAGTGGGTCTTCCAGTCAGAGTCAGACCAGGAGCCTATGAACATCACCCATTTATCTGAACTAATTAAAATCTTAAAGGAAACCAAGAATGACCTCATGGAAGTGGAGGTGAAATCTGAGCCTGCTGAAAAAGTGGAGGAAGCTCAGAGAAAGGCCTCTTGTGAGGTCAGTTTGTCTCTTGGCTACTTCTTGAACTACCTCCAAGAAACAGAGCAGCCAGACACACATCTCTTGCTACTTTGCATTGCAGCTGGTGCAGGGTATCATGTGGTAAACAATAAGTTTCAGTATCCTCTTGGGTTTCATGAGTTAGACTTCCTACTGGATACAATGCAAACAGCACAAGATAAATACCAGGAACTCAAAAATATTTGCACCTACAGAGCTCAGGCATTCCTAGTGCTCACAGGTCTTACAGCTACCAGTGGACTCACAGATGTTTCCCCGGAGGAGAAAATACAACGTTTGGTATTAATAAGCCATCACCTGGGTCAATATTTATCAAAGGAAGTTGCACATGTCCTCTCCAAATCAGGAGCAGATCATGATTGGGAAAACCTAGAGAAAGACTTGAGGTTGCTCCTTGATGGTAATTATGAAGGCACCATCTCCTCATTGCAAATGGATGAGATAGGAAAAAACTTGCAAAGTAATTTCCCTAAAATGAAACAATCCCATGAACTACATGATAATGGAAATAGCAAATGGGAAGTCATAGAAGATACAGCCTTTATGAGATTACTCCAGCGTCTAGGCCTAAAACATTACTA
>NW_005370150.1:0-1105 GCF_000412655.1 Myotis brandtii
CCAAAGCATTCTATAGATTCAATGCAATCCCCATTAAAATACCGATTGCATATTTCACAGACATAGAACAAACTCTCCAAAAATTCATATGGAATTAAAAAAAAGACCATGAATAGTTGCAGCAATCTTGAGAAAGAAGAACAATATAGGAAGCATCACAGTACCAGATATCAAGCTATATTACAAAGCCACTGTTCTCAAAACTGCCTGGTACTGGCACAAGAACAGACATACAGCCAATGGATAAGAACAGAGAACCCAGAAATTAACCCAAACCATTATGCTCAATTAATATTTGACAAAGTTGGCAAGAGTATACAATGGAATCAAGACAGTCTCTTCAATAAATGGTGTTGGAAAAATAGGACAGATACATGCAAAAGAATGAAACTCAAGCACCAACTTACACCATACACAAAAATAAACTCAAAATGGATAAAGGACTTAAATGTCAGACAGAAAACCATAAAAATCATAGAAGAATCCATAGGCAACAAAATATGAGTCATATGTCATAGCAATATCTTTACTAATACAGCTCATAGGCAATGGAAATTAAGGAGAACATAAACAAATGGGACTACATCAAAATAAAAAGCTTCTACACAGCAAAAGAAACCATCAACAAAACAACAAGAAAGGCTACTGCATAGGAGCACATATTTGACAATGTTATCTCCCATAAGGACCTAATCTCCAAAATATATAGGGAACTCATACATCATAAGAAAAAGAAGATAAACAATGCAATAAAAAAATGGGCAAAGGACCTAAATAGACACTTTTTGAAAGAGCATATACAGAAGACCAAGAGAGATATGAAAACATACTCTAAGTCAGTAATCGTCCAAGAGGTACAAATTAAAATGGTAATGAGATATCATCTCACACCTGTCAAAATGGCTGTTATCAACAGATCAACATATTACAATATTGGTGAAGATGTGGGAAAAAAGGAACCCTTTTGCACTGCGGGTGGAAATGCAGACTGGTGAAGCCACTGTGGAAAACATTATAGAGTTTCCTCAAAAAATTAAAAATGGAACTCCCATTTGACCCAGTAATCCCACTTCTAGGAATATATCCCAAGAAATCAGAAACATCA
>NW_005370150.1:1714-3119 GCF_000412655.1 Myotis brandtii
GTCCTCATGCCCTTTCATGCGATGTCATCACAAGATGACCACCACAATATGGCCATCACAAGATGGCCACCAAAAATATGGCTGCCAGAAGATGTCCACCACAAGATGGCCGCATGCACTACAAAGATGGGACCCAGTGGCCTCTCTGTGTGGTGAGGCTAGGGGCCCTGCGACTCCGCATGGCACGGAGGAGGCCAGTCCCTGTGTCTCCGCAGTCTTGCGCAGAGGAGGCGGGTCCTGGCAGAGGAGGTGGGTCACGGTAGGGGAGACCAGTTGTGGGCATTCAGGCTGGCAGTGTTGGGCAGTTGCGGGCAATCAGGCCAGCAGGGGAGGGCAGTTGGAGGCGATCAGGCCGGCAGGGGAGCCGTTAGGCATCAATCAGGCCGGCAGGGGAGAGGTTAGGGTGCCATCAGGCTGGCAGGCAGAAGTGGTTAGGGGCAATCAGGCAGGCAGGCAGGTGAGCAGTTAAGAGCCAGCAGTCCTGGATTGTGAGAGGGATGTCCACCTGCCTGATCAGACCTAAACCAGCAGTCGGACATCCCTCGAGGAGTCCCAGATTGGAGAGGGTGCAGGCCAGGCTGAGGGACACCCTCCCATGCATGAATTTCATGCACCGGGCCTCTACTACTATATATAAAATACTTTAAACAATAAAAAAAGTTACATGGGACTTCAGAGCAAGGCACTAAATAATAGGAACAAAAGTAGCTACTTTCCTATTAAAATTGAAAATAGTATCTGAGAGTCAATTAAGACTTCAGACACAGGATTGAGGTTTAACTTTGAAATCCCCCTCTGCTCTTTATAAACTTTGTGATCTTGACTAAGTCACTAGTCTTTTTAATATCAGTTTCCATCCATGCAATATGAGAATACTTCTTATCCTATTAGGATGTTGTAAGGAATCAATGAGATCACTAATTTATATAAATTGCTTAGCATAGTGCTTGGAAATTGGTAGGCATAAAATAAATTAAACTGCTATTATTGGAATAATTAAATAAGTATTTCCACTATTAGTACCAGATCTTAAAGCCCATTTTATTTCTTCATGAGAAGTATAATGATCTTAAAAATATCAACACCTTATGTTCTTGAGATGACAAATATCAGACTTATAAATATATATAAGTGGACCATCTAGAAGCTTTATATGACTTTTGGTGTAATTTGGAGAGAATAAGGAGTTATAACAAAATTGTGTCAATGCAGCATTTATTTTATTTTATTTATTTATTGTGTCAATGAATAAATGAGTGGAACAAATTGGTGTTCTCTCTCTCAAATTTATAAATACATAAGCACTTATTTTTAATTGTATTTCTTACCTAATATATATTTTTTAAAATAATTCTTTATTGTTGAAAGTATTACATATGTCTCCCTTTTTCCCCCATTGACTCCC
>NW_005370150.1:3181-11174 GCF_000412655.1 Myotis brandtii
CTATTGTCTGTGTCCATGGGTTATGCATATAGGCATACAAGGTCTTTGGTTGATTGCCTCCCACCTACCCACCCACCCTTGCCTTCCCTCTGAGATTCCAATGCAGCATTTATTTTAAACTCAATTTAAAATTTTTATTTATTTGTATGAGTTTTCATTTAAAATACATTCAGTTAATATATAGGTTTTAATGACAGTTATATAAGTAACTAACGACAATCATATAACATAAATTATATACTAGAATCAAGTCTGAGAGGGAACATGATAAATAAAAAGGGTTGTACTGTCAAGGACAAGAGCTTATTTTTAAAAATTTACTTTAATGTTGGATTTACTTTAATTTTAATTTACTTTAAAATAAATAGTATTTTAGGTTTAAAGAAGAAATTCACAGGACTATAAGATTCTTTTACTCATGCATAATTAAAGAAGAAATCAATATTTACCTTGTTCATATATTTCCTTTAAAACATGAAACTCCATGGGAGAAGAGTTCAAGTGTCCCAAATCACTGAAGACTTGCTTATTGATGTTAACTGAATAATATCCTTTGATCTTTGCTTTTAAAATGTAGTATATTGTTTTCAATAACCCCCCCCCCCAAAAAAAGGACTTTAGTTTTACCCATTTCTTCTTCCTAAAATTCACATCTCCAGCCTTTGGCTTCAGATGTACATCTACGTAATCCTTTCCCCACTATCACTACCACTAATATCCACACTTGGAAGACAAATGAATATTTCTTAAAAACCTCTTATAAAATTTATCCCTCTCCTCTTCCTTTCAAAGACCCCCTGTTGTATCCAGGTTGCTATAGGATAAAGTTCAAACTCCTGACTTAATGTGTCATCCATGGTCTTTTACAGTTAGGTTCCTCTTTTTTTCAATATTATGTCCTATACCCTCGGAATAAACTAAATGCCCTTCCTCTGTGCTTGACATACCTGCTGTTTCTATGTTTTCTAGATATTATTCAAGGATCAGCTTGTAACCAGCATTCCATAGGAAAACCCTCCCTTCTCTTTAGGCCCTTGGGATGTCTGCTTTCACCATCTACTCTGCACACCTATGTACCTGAACATTCTTGGCCCTGAGCACTTGCTGCCTGATGCATGGCTTTGATCTCTATGCTGACATGGATGTCTGTCTCCTTTTTACCCCATCCAGCAGTGCAGGCACACTTCAGTATTTTTTGATGATAATGGTAGAGCAATTGTGAAAAATAATCAATGGAGAAATAGCCCTCATTGTTTCCCTTAATGTACCCTAATCTGTTATCTACAGCTTCTATTTAAAGTATAGGATTGTGTACTTGCTGGCATGTTACTTTTAATTATTCTCAAGTTGTTTTCTCACGTGTGTACTATCTTTCTAACAAGAATCTCAGCTCCCTGAAAGCAAGACTCACTTTCTTTTGTTGTTCTTCATCTTGTATAATATGAAACTTGGTAGGGCCAATCCAGAAGCTCAGTTAAGATTTCTTGCCTAACTAACCATATGTAATCAAGAAGTAAGGCATGAAAGGCACCTGAAAGAATAAGGGTTTTGCCAAACTCTTTAGATACTTCCTTCCAAGTTTGATTACTTTCATTGGCAATGGTAATTTCAGTAGGATGTCACAAAGACATTTCTTCCTTAATAAAATTTTAATTCTCCTCCCCTTATTGGTGTGTGAGTGTGAGTGATGGTGGTAATGGAATTTTTTTTTGGAAGGTAAGGTGTTAAAACTAGAGGTAGACTGCAACTGAGGTTGAAATGCATTAAATTAAGGAAAACTTTCCAGAGGCAGTGAGATCAAAGGTGGGATTGGGGTACCAGTATGTTACAATATAAAAAGCCCTAGGCTAGAAGTCAGGTAACCTGGGCTTTTATCCATGTTCACGTACTGACTGTATCGCCTTAAACATCTAGGTTAATTTTCTCATTTGTAAAATGAGAGGGTTGGTCTTATTAAGGTTTATGGGATCCCAGCATTTTTTTTTTTTTGGCACACATAGATTTTTCTATTTTTTATTTTTTAATTTGTTTAATTTTTCAATTATAGTTTACATTCAATATTATTTTTTGTATTAGTTTCAGGTGTACAGCATAGTGATTACACAGTAATATGCTTTACAAAATGTTCCCCATAATATTTCCCTATCAGATATTAAAAATCTCCTCCAACATCTACATCAATGGGCCATTGAGCTACCACTAGTATACCTTCTGTGAAGGGGATCTCATAAGCTATCTAGAAAGCCCACTAACTTTTCATGTAACTTTAACTCTTCGGCAATCTTATTTCCTCAAATGATGTCCTTTCTACCTGCAAACTCCTGAAATTGGATGAGATAACTGGGGTAATTTAGCAGTCAAACTGAAAGCCATGTTAGGCACAGGAAAATGGACAATGTAGTAGAGCGGGGAAATCAATACCCTTAAATAAGTGAGTTTACAAAAGGGAAAGTGTAGAAGAGTACAGAAATATCATATTTGATACAGAGAGGGTCAAAAGGCAAGACAATTGTGGAGAAGAATCATGCCATTGAGAAGCCTCTAAGGCCAGGAGGAGCAGATCAAAAAGAGACCTACATTTCATTGACATGGTGTGAACTACGAATGTCCTCAGTGATAGCAGCAACTATTTTCATGTCCCCTATTTTCTTTGTATATTTCTGACTGAGCATGTATCAGCTCTCAAATAAATCTGAAACCTACAACCTAGACATGTGCCCTTGACCTCCTGTACTGTGTGTAAATTATCAGGTTATCTTCCTGCTGTGATGCCTCTAATTTGGCAAGGTATCTAAATAAAAGTCTTGAAATATTCCAACAAATTTAGTCTTAGCAAAACCTCCAATCACCCAAACTGCACCTTTTCAGCTTGCTGAGAACAATAATCAATGGGCACGTGGGCTCACAGTAGTTACTTCTGCCTTCAGACTACCTGTTCTCTTGTCATGGTTTCCATCACCCTGCTGACACTGTCCCTGAATCACTTGCCATCTGAATGTGCACACCAGCTGCATGGTAGGCAGTCTCTAGAGGTGCTAAAGGAAGACAGCCTGAAATGAAATATTTGCTACAGCAATCTGAACAGGACTGTCTGGAAGGTGGCGGGGCTATTTGTGTGTCAGAGAAAAGGAGCAGGGGAGAGAGAGGGAGCTAACATTTACTGAAATCCTTGCTGCTAGTAAAGAGGACAAAAGGGCTCAGCAACTCATCATTGCATTGAATCATCTAGTAGGTATTTCCACATCCATTTGTCTTCCAGTGCAGGACTCTGCTTTGTAAGAGTATATTCTATTTTGGCCTATTGTTTTGACAAAGCCACCTTGAGGAAGTACCTCTAGTCCCTACCTAAGCCATCTGATTGACTTACAAAGAGCTAGTTTGAGTGAATTTGTCCTTTTCTAGCACTTGCTTTAGTTTTCTGTAGAATTCCACAGCCAGGGAATTCAGTAAAGTCAAATGGATGATTTTTCCCTTCCTAGCTCTATGGAGCTTGGAGGCCTTCAGGTTGTTCAGACAAAAGGGGTCCAGACTGCAATTTAAACATGAAGGCCTCATTAGCTTAGGCATAAAAAAATTGGCAACTGCTACCAGGAGTTCTGCTCTTCCCTCCATGAGGCTGGCATTGACCTAGCCATGCCTTAGCCAACTTCAAGCTTATAAAGCTGTTGAGTGAGTGAAATAAAGCCAATGCCACTGCCTGCCTTGAAGTTTAGGCTTGGCCATGGCCAGTCTTTGTGGCATTTGGTCAGATATTTTATGGAAGCTATAAGTTATAGTGTCCCTCCCTCCCTTACCAGCTCAATTAGAATCAAGGATCTGCTGGTGCAAAAAAAGCCAAGGCTTAAACCAGATGCCAAGATACAAAAAAAGCATCAATTCTATTAAAGAGGGCTCCGGGTAAAAGAAGAAAGTAATCTACAGATGCTACAGGCCAATGGTCCACAACTATTGTGAGAACAGGGACTACTTTTAATTTCTGTAAACTCTTAGAATACTGATAGAAGAGGAGTAAGGTCATGACTGAGAGGAGAGACCTTAGCTGGAAGTCCCTGAGCAGGGTCAGAGAAGTCATTGAGTGGGTCAGGAGAGCAGAGAGGACCTGGGACTTCTGAGGGATCCTACAAGGGAATGGGGATTGCCTCATGCTTAGATACTGTGCCAAATGTTAGACACATCCTTTTATTTAATTATCCTGTCAATTCTATGGATGAGCTCTTTTTATCTTAATTTTTTTAGATCAGAAAAATAAGGCTCAGAGATATGAAGCCATTAGCTCAAGGGCACACAGCTAGTAAATGGCAGAGTCCAGAGTAAAATCCAAGTCTATCTTACATTATAGTCTTTTCACTGTATAAGCTGCTTTAAGAAAAGGGAACTAAAAGTGCTGAAACATGCATACCTCCATCCTGAGTCCCATAGTAACCACTGAGAGAGCAAGAGGGAAACATACAGATTAGGAGATAGGTAGGATAAGGCAGAGTAGCTTAAGAATGCTAAGAGAGTCCCAGCTGGTTTGGCTCAATGGATAGAGTGTCTGTGGACTCAAGGGTCCCAGGTTCAATTCCAGTGAAGGGCACATGCCCGGGTTGCGGACCAATCCCCAGGAGGGAGTGTGCAGGAGGCAGCCAATCAGTGATTCTCTTTCATCATTTATGTTTCTATCTCTCTCTCCCTCTCCCTTCCTCTCTGAAATAAATAAAAATATATTTAAAGAAATAATGCTGAGATAATTCTGGCTAGTAAGTATTCCCTTACTTCCTAAAGGCTTCAGAATTCTCAGGGACAACACAGGCAAAGGCCAAGGGAATTTTCACTCAATATTGGAAAAGCAGGAGCAAGAGTGTGATGTCAGTAGCACTCTCCTGGCCATTCTCACACAGTTCCTGCTGCAGAAAGAATCCTTTACATCTCAGATGCTGGCCTTATGACAGTACATACCACAATGCAGCAAAGGGCTCTCAAATCAATAGTACTTTCTGGCACACACTTCCTTGGTAAGCACTTTTGCACGGTGGATATAAAAATAAATGTGCAATGTAATATTTAAGAGTAACCTTTAGTTATTAAGCTGGTTGCCTAACAAGCTGTTACCTTTGCAATAGAAGCTTAGTAACTTAAGCTCACATAAAATCCCAACAGGCAGGTACTTCATGAAAAACACCCTAAATTGGTTGCCAAGAGAAGAGAAGAGGGCAGCAGGGCAGGTAGGAAGAGTTTGTGGCCTTAACTCAGGAAGCACACCATAAAGAACTTTAGTCTCTGACTTTTCATTGTCCTAATAAATAGCAGTAAAAATTTTATTGCCTTTTTGTGTTTCTGCATTTATGTGCTTGCCCATTATTTCATATGAAACAGTCTGCCACAGTCCTTTCAGTCCCTACCAGGAATCAGCTGAATTTAAGGAACCTTACAAATAAGCCCAAAGCTCAGAAAGCTGGTATCAGAAAATGAAAACTATTTCTGTGCTTTTATCAATCAATTCTTCATGCAGAATATTATCGGAATCAACAGCTACTCTCATTTTAAAAAATATTTTCCTGGTGAGGTGAACATTCTCTCAATGCTTAATTATCACCTTTCTAGCCTTTGCCCAGGGACCTTTGAGAATTTCTGATACAGCACATTAAAAAAATGATATGGCATCTTCTTTCAGTAGGCAGAGATGGCATACCCTGAATCCATCCTTAGTCTTTCAGCTGGCCTAATAAGTAGGGGTATTTGCAACAACTGTCCTATACATGAGTACTTCAGTCAACAGTCTCTGCTCAGATACTTAAAACTGAATTGAATGTGCAGTTAATAAGAAGCATATGTTTGCCTATTATATTCCTCACCAGACATTCATGATTTTTTCATTTTAACTTTTTATTGAGGTAACATTGATTAATAACATTATATAAGTTTTGGGTGTACAGCATTATAATTTTATATCTATAGACATTACATTGTGCTCACCACCAAAAGTCTAATTTCCATTTATCACCATATAATTGACTCCATTCCTACCTTCTCCTCTCATAACTGAAAACCTGTTTTTGTGTCTGTGAATTATTTATTTTGTCTCATTTATTCATTGCTTTTTTGTTTTATATTCCACATATGATATTCAACATCGCTAATTACTAGGGAAATGTAAATCAAACCACAGTGAGATATCACCTCATATCTGTCAGAATGGCTTATAAAAATGATGATATATAAGTGTTGGAGAGCATGTGGAGAAAAGGAACCTCATTCACTGATGGTGGGAATGTACACTGCTTTAGCCACTGTGGAAAACAGTATGGCAGTTCCTCAAAATATTAATAATAGAGTTACCATATGACCCAGCAATCCATCTTCTGGGTATCTACCCCAAAAAACTCAAAAAACATTTGTTCACAAAGATATATGCACCCCTATGTTCATTGCAACATTATTCACAGTGGCCAAGACATGATGTCAACCAAAGTGTCATTCGCTAGGGGATTACATAAAGAAAATGTGGCACATATATACTATGGAATACTACTGAGCCATAAGAAAAGATGAAATACTACCATTCACAACAACATGGATGGAACTTGAGAATACAGGGTGTCCCCCCAAAAATATATATGCACTTTAAATGATTTTAAAGTCAGTGTTTATTAGCATATAGTTCATTTTAAAAATTTAAAGAATATACAGAAATGATTAACTTTTTAATCAATGCCTGTTTTCAAAATGATGACCCTCTGGTCCAGACAATGCTGATAACGTGAAGCAATGGAAATGCAAACATCAAGAATCATTTTGTTCGATACTTTTGAGCCCTCAATTCATCGATTGTTGACAGTTTTGTATCATAAACTTTATCTTTTATGTATCCCCATAAAAAAGTCTAGTGGCACTTTAGGATAAATTTTCTTTGTTCAAAGCTTAGTCTGCCTTCACCCATATTTTAAATCAGTTAAACCTGAAAAGTAGTAAAAATTCAGTGAGTTATCAGCTGTTAAAATATGCATACAGTTTTGGAACACCCTATATTATGCTAAGTGAAATAAGTCTATCAGAAAAAGCTAAGAACCATATGATTTCACTCATATATAGGATATAAAACTGAAACTCATAGACACATACAACTGTATGGTGATTACCAGAGGGAAGAGGGGGCAGTAAAGGGTAAAGGTGGCCAAATATATGGTGACGAAAGATGATTTGAATTTGGGTGGTGGGCACACAATGCAATATACAGATCATGTATCACAGAAATGTATAGTTGAAACCTACATGATCTTACTAACCAATGCCATCCCAACAAATTTGATAAAAAAGATGTTTGTGATCTGATGTTTATTGCAGCATTATTCACAATAGCCAAGATATGGAAACTACCTGGATGAATGGATAAAGAAGATGTGGTATATACTAGTATATATACAACAGAATGCTACTCAACCATAAAAAATGATGAAATGTTGCCATTTGCAGCAATATGAATGGACCTTGAGGGTTTTGTGCTAAGTTAAATAAGTCAGATGGAAAGGGTTAAGTCTCTCATTGATAGCCCCAATTCCAAATACATACATGCATGCATGCATATATACATACATAAGGATATGCAATACTACATAAAAGGCAACCATTACTTTCAGACTGGAAAAGGGTATGGATTCTAAGTGTCAGACCAGGCTAGTTGTGCAGTATGAAATAGTGATTAGAGCACACATTTGCTGAACATATATTATGGACCAAGCAAACTGTCAAAATATTTTTCTAACATTACTGAATTTGATCTACCCATTGTATTTATCACCAATTCATATATGAGGGAAATTGAGATGCAGAGAGTCAATTGGCCCAAGTTGACAAAACTAGTAAGCAAAAGAACTTGGCCTGCAGCTCAGGTTTCCCTGATCCACTGTTCACATCATTCTTTTTTCTTTTTAGATGAATTATATGTTGCATATTTTATTTTTAATAAATTCGGCAAATGGTTTTCAAATGATCATTTTTATCTTATTTATTTATT
>NW_005370150.1:12599-26643 GCF_000412655.1 Myotis brandtii
TTGATGTCATTACCCGGATGGACACTTAGCATATTAGACATATATATATATAGAGAGAGAGAGAGAGAGAGAGAGAGAGAGACTAGTGGCCCAGTGCATGAAATTTGTGCACAGAAGGGTGTCCCTCAGCCTGGACTGCACCCTCTCCAATCTGGGACCCCTCAAAGGAAGTTCGATAGATGGTTTAGGCCTGATCCCTGCGGAACATCCCTCTCACAACCCGGGACCGCTGGCTCCTAACCACTCACTTGCCTGCCAGCCTGATTGCTCCTAACTACTCTGCCTGCCAGCCTGCTT
This sequence comes from Myotis brandtii, assembly GCF_000412655.1. Lineage (NCBI taxonomy): Eukaryota > Metazoa > Chordata > Mammalia > Chiroptera > Vespertilionidae > Myotis > Myotis brandtii. The sequence goes on from NW_005370150.1 coordinate 12,897, forward strand.
GCCCCCAAATGCCCCAACCCTGCTGGACTTCTTGGCCCCAACTGACCCCCTTTCTGGCCTGCTTGCCCCCAACTGCCCACCACTGTCGGCCTGCTCACCACCAACTGCCCCCCCTGCTGGCCTGCTTGCCTCAACTGACCCCGGCCAGGCTGCTCATCCTCAACTGCCTCCCACAGGCCCGATCACCCCCAACTGCCCTCCCCTACTGGCCTGATCGCACCTAACCGTCTCTGCCTTGGACCTGCCTCCATGGTGTTGTCCGGAAGGACATATGGAAGGTCTCCTGGAAGGTCTCCCAGTCTAAATAGCATATTACCCCTTTATTAGCATAGATAGTATTCCATTGTGTAGATGGACCACAGTTTTTTAATCCATTCATCTACTGATGGGCACTTAGGCTATTCCAAAGCTTAGCTATTGTAAATTCTGCTTCTATGAACATAGGGGTGCATATATCTTTCTGATTGGTGTTTCTGGTTTCTTGGGATACAGTCCAAGAAGTAGGATTACTGGGTCAAAAGGGAGTTCCATTTTTAACTTTTTGTGGAAACTCCATACTGTTTTCCACAGTGGCTTCATCAGTCTGCATTCCACCAGCAGTGCACGAGGGTTCCTTTTTCTCCACATCCTCACCAGCACTTGTTGTTTGTTGATTTGTTGATGAGAGCCAGTCTGACAGGTGTGAGATGATACCTCATTGTGGTTTTGATTTGCATCTCTCGGATGATTGGTGACTTTGAGCACGTTTTTATGTGTCTCTCGGCCTTCTGTATGTCCTCTTTTGAAAAGTGTCTATTTAGGTCCTTTGCCCATTTTTTGACTGGATTATTTATCTTCCTTTTCTTCTTAAGTTGGAGTTCTCTGTAAATTTTGGACATTAAATGCTTATCAGAAACATCATTGGAAAATATGTTCTCCCATGCAATGGGCTTTCTTGTTGTTTTGTTGATGGCTTCTTTTGCTGTGCAGAAGCTTTTTTATTTTGATGTAGTCCCATTTGTTTATTTTCTCCTCAGTCTCCATTGCCCTAGGAGCTGTGTTGGTAAAGATGTCTGCTACGACATATGTCTGCTATTTTCCTGCCTATGGAGTCTTGGAAGATTTTTATGGTTTCCCACCTTACATTTAGGTCCTTTAGCTATTTTGACTTTGTTTTTGTGTGTGGTGTAAGTTGATGATCTAGTTTCATTTTTTTTTGCATGTATCTGACCAAATTTCCCAGCACCATTGAAGAAACTGTCTTGACTCCATTGTATGCTCTTGCCTCCTTTGTCAAATATTAATTGAGCATAGTGCCTTGGGTCAATATCTGGGTTCTCTGTTCTGTTCCATTGGTCTATATGTCTGTTCTTGTGCCAGTACCAGGCAGTTTTGAGAAAAGTGGCTCAGTAACATAGCTTGATATCTGGTATTGTGATCCCTCCAACTTTGTGCTTCTTTCTCAGGATTGCTGTGGCTATTCGGGGTCTTTTTTTTATTCCAGATGAATTTTTGGAGAGTTTGTTCTAGATCTTTGAAATATGCCATTGGTATTTCAATGGGGATTGCATTGACTCTTTAGATTGCTTTCGTTAATATGAACATTTTAATGATGTTGATTCTACCAATCCATGAACATGGTATGTTCTTCCATTTGTTTATGTCTTCCTCTATCTCTTTGTACAAGGTCCCATAGTTTTCTGAGTACAGGTCTTTTACGTCCTTGGTTAAGTTTATTCCTAGGTATCTTAATTTTTTTTGATGTAATGGTAAATCAGATTTTTTTTTTTTAGTTTCTATTTCTGTGAGTTCATTTTTGCTGTATAAAAAGGCCTTAAATTTCTGGGTGTTAATTTTGTATCCTGCTACATTGCCAAATTCATTTATTAGGTCTAGTAGTTTTTTGATGGAGTCTTTGGGGTTTCTATGTATAGTATCATGTCAGCTGAGAATAAGGACAGTTTTACTTATTCTTTTCCCATTTGGATGCCTTTTGTTTCTTCTTGTCTGGTCACTATGGCTAGCACTTTCAGTACTATATGGAACAGGAGTGGTGAAACTGGGCATCCTTGTCTTGTTCCCATTCTTGGGGAAAATGAGTTTAGTTTTTGCCCATTGAGTATGATGTTGGCTGTAGGTTTGTCATATACTTCTTTTGTTATGTTGAGTTATGATCCCTCTATTCCCACTTTGTTGAGAGTTTTTATCAAGAAAGGGTGTTGGATTTTGTCAAATGCTTTCTCTGCATCGATTGGTATGATTATGTGACTTTTGTCTCTCAATTTGTTTATGTGATGTATCACATTTATTGATTTGCAGATATAGTACCATCCTTTCATCCCCAGAATAAATCCCATGTGGTCATGGTGTATGATCTTTCTAATGTAATGATGGATCCATTTTCCTAAAATTATGTTGAGGATTTTAGCATCTACATTTATCAAGGATATTAGCCTGTAGTTCTCTTTTTTTGTGGTGTCTTTATCTGGTTATGGAATTAAGGTAAAGCTAGCTTCATAGAAAGAGCTTGTAAGTGTGCCTTCCTCTTTAATTTTTTGGAATAGTCTGAGGAGTATAGGTTTTAGTTCTTCTTTGAATGCTTGGTAGAACTCCCCTGTAAAGCTGTTCAGACCAGGGCTTTTGTTTGCTAGAAGATTTTTGATCACTGCTTCAATTTTTTTGTAGTTATCAGCCTATTCAGCTTTTTTGATTCTTCTTGATTGGGTTTTGGGAGTTTGTATTTTTCTAAGAACATGTCCATTTCATCTAGGTTGCCCATTTTGTTGGAATAGAGTTGTTCATAGTATTTTTTCATAATTCTTTTTATTTCTGTGGGATCGTTTGTTACTTCACCTCTTTCATTCCTGATTTTGGTTATTTGGGTCCTCTCTCTTTGCTTCTTGGTGAGCCTGGCTAGATTTTCCTTTCAAAGAACCAGCTCCTGGTTTTCTTGATCTTTTGTATTGTTTTTTTAGTCTCTATGTCATTTATTTCTGCTCTGATCTTTATTATTTCCTTCCTTCTGCTTACGCTGGGCTTTTCTTGTTGCTCTTTCTAACTCTTTGAATTGTAGGGTTAGATAATTTGTTACAATTTTTTTCTTGTTTTTTGATGTAGGCCTGTAGGGCTATGAACTTCCCTCTCAAGATTGCTTTCACTGTGTCACATAGGTTTTTGATTGTTGTGTTTTCATTGTCGTTTGTTGCCATGATGCTTTTTATTTCTTCCTTGATCTCTTTTGTAACCCAATCATTGTTTAATAGCATGCTATTTAGCCCCCAGGTGTTTAACTTTTTCATTGTTTTTATTGTAGTTGATTTCTAACTGTATGCCATTGTGATCTGAGAAGATGCTTGATATGATTTCAATGTTCTTAAATTTAAAGTGACTTTGCCTGTGTCTCAATATGTGGTCTATCTTTGAAAATGACCCATGTGCACTTGATAAGAATGTATATTCTGTGTCTTTGGGGTGAAATATTCTGAAGATGTCAATTAAGTCCATATGATCTAATGAGTCATTAAGGATTGATGTTTCTTTGCTGATTTTTTTATCAGAGGATTGGTCCATTGGTGTTAGTGGCATATTAAAGTCCCCTACTGTGACTGTATTGCTGTCAATCTCTCCCTTGATATCCTCCAGAAGTTTTTTTGTTTGTTTGTTTGTTTGTTTGTTATGTATTTGGGTGTTCCTGTATCACGTGCATATATGTTTACCAGAATTTTATCTTCTTGTTGAATTGCTCCCTTTAATATTATGAAGTGGCCTTCCTTATCTCTTATTATGGACTTCACTTTGAAGTCTAATTTGTCAGATATAAGTATTGCTACCCCAGCTTTTTTTCATTTCCATTCACCTAAAAAACCTTTTTCCGTCCCTTCACCATCAGTCTGTATGAGTCCTTTATTCTGAGGTGGGTCTCCTGTAGACAGCAGATATATGGGTCATGTTTTCTTATCCACTCAGCTACCCTATGTCTTTTGGTTGGGGCATTTAATCCATTTACATTTAAAGTTATTATTGATAGTTTCTTGTTTGTCACCATTTTTATTCTTTACCCCTGTGTTCCTTCTTTGTTTCCTATTTTTTTCTTTTTGCAGCAGACCCTTTAGCATTTCTTGCATTGCTGGTTTGGTGGTAATAAACTTCCTTAGCCCCTTTTTGTCTGTGAAGTTCTTGATTTCACTGTCAACTTTCATTGATAGCCTTGCTGGGTACAGTATTCTTGAATTGAAACCATTGCTTTGCATGACTTTGTGTATTTCATCCCATTACCTTCTGGCCTGATGTGTTTCTGTTGAGAAATCAATTTATAGTCTGATGGGAGATCCCTTGTAGGTAACTTTCTGTCTGTCTTTGGCGGCCTTTAAGATTCTTTCTTTGTTGGAAATTCTGTTTCTTTGTTATGGGGTGGGGCCACAACATTAGTAACAAAGAAACAATTTCTGGAGGATGAGGCCCAGAAATCAGGATTTTAAAAAGATTCCCAGGTGATTCTAATGTGCAGCCAAGGTTGAGAATCACTGCTCTAGGCCAGTGGTTGGCAAACTGCAGCTGGTGAGCCACATGCGGCTCTGTGGCCCCTTGAGTGTGGCTCTTCCACAAAATACCACGTGTGGGCACGCATGTACAGTGCGATTGAAACTTCATGGCCCATGTGCAGAAGTCGGTATTTCATGGAAGAGCAATACTCAAGGGTCCAAGGGGCTGCATGTGGCTCGTGAGTTTACCGACACTACTCTAGGCGATCTCTGATCTTTCCGTCCACATATTACCTCACCAACTGTGTTTAATTCACCAATTCTGGGTTAATGTTATTTGATACAGCTGTTCCTTCTATCTGCTCTGTGAGAAGGTGAAGGACCCGTCTGGGTATTCGGCTGCCATTTTGTCTCCCCCTGGAGAAACTTTTTAGGCGCCGGCGGCGGGGTAGGCTGGAGTCTTGGTGTTCATGGGTTCACAGCTGAGACAGCTGGTCCCTGGGCTTTGTGGTTTTAGAGTCCCAGGAGGTATCTGGGTTTCCCTGGTTGAAGGTAAGGCTGGGCTTCTGATCACAGCTGCTCTCCCTTTCAAGATGGCACAGTCTTTGTGGCAGAGCTGGTAATTCCAGGAAAGATTTCATCAGTAGTAGAAGCTGCCCAGCCAGTGGAGCCTGGTCTTCCATTTCCCAACAGTCCTGTGGCATATAGCTGTCCCTCACACACAAATACAGACACTCCCCACACATGCCCACATTCTCCTTTCGCTCTCTCACTCACATACTATCTTGCAGCCTGCTGTCCATTCAGCCACCATCTTGAATTCTGTGCACATTCTTTAGTCATTAATTTCAATGTATATAAAAAATATGGCCACCCTATTCAAGATTTGTTGGGTTACTCAAGGATCTATCAATCCTTATTTTGGTAGCACAATGGAACAAACAAATGCAAGTGTAGGTTTCATGTAGTGATCAATAAACACTGTAGTTGAATAGCTACCAGACATAGTACTATATATACATTTGAATGTCTTAAAATGCAGATGTTAGTGTAGTTTAATAAAGTGCAATTATAGTACATTTCTATACAGACCATGGTGTTGCATAAATCAGTTGTTCACCTACACTGATGCATCTTAAAGGCTGTTGGGTAAATTAATGGGAAATATGTTATTTTTTCAGTAAGTCTTTCTGAGAATAACCAAGAACCCAGAGGGAAAGAAAGCAATTGCCCAAACAGGTTATGAGTTTTAAATAAAGATTTTTCAGAGCATAAACAAAATAAATTAGCATAGGTGCTAACTAGATGGTGGAAAAAAGGCATTGCTTGACTCAATGGTCTCTTAGGAGAAACAAAGAAACAGGTTTTCTAAAATATATAAACTAATCCAACTGCTCTACTTAGGCTCTCTGGTTGCAATAGACTGAGTATCTGGAATTAAACTAAATATTATGACTAAAAACAAATAAACATGAAAATCCACCAATCCTCACACTGACATAAATTCTTTTGCCTTAATGTTTAAATGTTAGAAGTTAAAAAGTATCTTGATACTGTGTATTTAGTTAAAACTCTTCATGGCATCAAATGGGGCAGAAACTCACAATTGTGTGGTGTTCAGCTTTTGCATAGGTTAGTGCTCTGCAAACTTTAATCTGCTTCTGTGTGTATGTGTTCTTGGTTGGAGGAACTGATTGATTCTGTGCCTGGGTAAATAAATATGTATAGAATTTTGTGTGTGTTGTTATGTGTTTTAAAGAAGTCTTCGGGTTTAAGTGATGTTTTTAACTACATGGAGGATATATTATTAATTACAATGTGTTAAATCTGCAAAGAAAGATTTACAGTGTTTGACTTGAAAACGTATTCTGTATACATTAATGGGAAAGGCAGAATATAAAAGTCTTGCCTATATTATTGCCATAGGCAGCTAACTGCTGGGTGATGTATGATAGTTTGGAGTAAGAAAACTAGTTAGCAGCCTATGGCAATAATATAAGCAAGACTTTTATATTCTGCCTTTCCCATTAATGTGTACAGAATACCTTTTCAAGTCAAACACTGTAAATTTTTACCATTTTGAAAGGGACACAGCATTCTATTGTATTTCTACAATGAAATTTAGTCAGTTATTACTCTACTAGAGGCCCAGTGCATGAAATTCGTGCATGGGTAGGGTCTCTAGCGGCTGCTGGCTGCCAGCCTTCATTCGCACCGCCCCCTGATGGTCAGCACAGATCATAGCAAGTGATCAAATTCCCAGTCAGTTGAACTCCCGAGAGGACACTTTGCATATTAGGCTTTTATATATATAGACTAGAGGCCTGATGCACAAAATTCATGCAAGGGGCTCGACCCTTGCAGCCATGGCAGCTTGCTTTGGCCCTTGCAGCCCGGCTTCATCCAGAAGGTTGTCCAGAAGGCCGTTTGGCTGTCCAGTCTAATTAGTATATTATATATTTATTGTTATAGAGGATTGTTGGATGTATGGACTATTTTCAATAGTTTGCTATTATAATAAGATGAGTACCAGTAACATCAATAATTGGGATATATACTTCTTACTGTGCTACTAGCTTTACCACACAGTATCAGTTTTAGGCATAGTCTGTATCATGTCTTAAATCAGTGGTTGGCAAACTATGGCTTGTGGGCCAAATCTAGTCCTCCAGCTGTTTTTCTAAGTAAAGTTTTATCAGAACAGGTTCATTCATTTATATATCATTTTATGGCTACTTTTCTCTGCAGTGACAGGGTTGAGTAATTGCAAAAGAAAACATGTGGTCAGTAAGAGCCTAAAATAATTACTATCCATCCCTTTTACAGAAAAAGTTAGCTGATTCTTGCTCTAAAGTATTTGTTAGAGTACTTATTATGTATCAGCCTTATGATGGGCACTGGGTAGATAGAGATGAATAAGACATTTTGTGTGTTGTTTTTAGAAGGTTATAGTATAACTAGAAAGCTCAGATGTGGACATAAATAATTGCCCAATTCTCCAGATCTTGTGTTGAAGATTTCCTATCTCCTTCCTCTATGTGCCTGTTTGAAATCAGTGAGGATATAGAGAACATGAACACAATCAAACAACTTGACTTTGCTCAGGGAGCCTTCTACAATGCAAATTATACTCTGTCTTATGATATGTTCAACTGAGTATGTTTTTTTAACCACTATACCTGTATTGAAACTTCTTAGGAGAAGGGATGGTGCCATTTTTATAGATCAGATATTGGTATTTGTTTCCTTTTTTTGTAATGTCTTTATCTGGTTTTGTTATTGTCAGGGTAATTCTGGCCTCATAAAATGAATTAGAAAATGTCCCTTCCTTCTCTATTTTCTGAAAGAATTTTCATTGGTATTATTTCTTCCTTAAATATTTGATGTAATTCATCAATGAAGCAAGTGGGCTATAGTTTCTTTGTCAGAAGATTTTAAATTACAAATTCATCTCCTTTAGTGGATATAGTGAAATTCATATTTTATATTTCTTTTTAGGCCAGATTTTGTATCTTTTAGGGAGTTTGTCAATTTTATTTAAGTTAAAATATTGGTATATAATTGTTCATAATATACTCTTATTTTCCTTTTAATATCTGTAGGATCTCTAGTGAGTCTCTGCATTTACTCCTGATATTGAGAATCTATGGTCTCTCTTCTTTATCACTCCAACTAGAGGTTTATCACTTTATTAATCTTTTCAGAGAAATAATTCATGGTTTTATTAATTTTCTTAATTAGTTGTCTGTTTTTCTATTTCATTGCCTTCTCCCTTTTTTATTTCCTGCTATTCATTTTGGGTTTAATATACTTTTTTTTTCTAGCTTCTTAAGATGGAAGCTCAGATCATTGATATGGAAACTTTATTGTTTTCTAAAATATTGCATTCATGTTATAAATTTCCTTTTAGGCGCTACTTATAATAGCTAAGATCTGGAAACAGCCCAAGTGCCCATCAGTAGATGAGTGGCTAAAAAAAGATGTGGTACATTTACACAATGGAATACTGTGAGCTGTAAAAAAGAAGGATCTCTTACCTTTTGAGACAGTATGGAAAGACCTGGAGAGTATTATGCTAAGTGAAATAAGCCAGTCAGAGAAAGACAAGTATCCCATGATCTCACTTATATGTGGAATGTAATAAACAAAATAAACTGATGAACAAAACAGATCCAGAGACATTGAAGCATGCAACAGACTAATGTATTTCAGAGGAGGTGGGTGGGAAGAGATTAAGCAAAGAACTTATATGTATAACCCATGGACACAGACAATAGTGTGGTGAAGGCCTGGAGAGGGGGCAGGAGTGGGGTGGAGGGGATCAATGTTTCAGTATTTAAGAAATTACTTAGATTTGTTTTATGAACTAGACCAGTGATGGCGAACCTTTTGAGCTCGGCGTGTCAGCATTTTGAAAAACCCTAATTTAACTCTGGTGCCGTGTCACATATAGAAATTTTTTGATATTTGCAACCATAGTAAAACAAAGACTTATATTTTTGATATTTATTTTATATATTTAAATGCCATTTAACAAAGAAAAATCAACCAAAAAAATGAGTTTGCGTGTCACCTCTGACACGCGTGCCATAGGTTCGCCATCACTGGTATAGGATGTAATTATCTATATGGTTAAGTTAAATTTACCATGTCAATATATTTTTTTCTATCTACCCCACCTGTTTATTGCCCCCCTTCTCCCTCTATTCCTGCTTTTTTGGGAGGATTGAAGGTTTTTATTTGCTTGTTTGTGTGGTGGTTGTTTTTTGTTTGTTTCATTTTTTTAGAACACATATCCCCTCCCCCTTGTGGGCTTATTGGGTTTTATTTATTGTTTCTCTTTTTAATTGTTATTATAGTGTTTGTAATATGCATCTTTAACTTATCACAGCCTACTTTGAATATTAATATATCACTTCAAGAACCTTGTAACAACCCCCCCAACTTTATTTTACTGCTATACATGTTATCCATGTTACAATACGTTTTTAAACAATTCTTTAAATATTCATTCATTTGTTTAAATATGGGGGGAAAGTTTTACAATTTCCAGCTTCCTTCATTCTTTTGTATAGATCTGAGCTACCATATGAATATAATTTTCTTTCAGCCTGAAAAAACATTTCTTGTAGTGCAGGTATTTTGGTGATGAATTCTGTAAGCTTGTGTTTGTCTGGAAAAAAAATCTAGATTGACAGGTTATGTGTCTTTTTTTTCTTTCAGCATTGTTTCTGATGAAGAATCAGTGTTTATTTTTATCTTTCTTCCTATATATGTAATATTTATGTTTAAACTGATTTTATAATTTTCATTTTATTGCTGATTTCCAGCAATTTGGTTATGATGTGCCTTCATGTGTTTTACTTTGTATTCTTTTTTTCTGCTGTGCTTTGTTGAATTTGTCATACCTGTAGGATTTATACTCTTCACCAAGCTTTGAAAATATTTGTTCATTATTTTTTCAAATATTTTTCTATACTCTCCTCTTCCTTCTGGAAATGTGATTATACATTTACTTTATTTCTTGATATTGTCCTGCAGGTCACTGAAGCTGTGTTCTTTTCTGTCATTTTTTCTGTGCTTTAGTTTATATAGTTCTTACTGCCACATCTTCAAGTTCAATCATATTTTTTTCCTAGAGTTTAATATGCTCCTAAAATAATACAGTGCACATTTCATGACAGCTATTGCATTTTTTTTACCTCTTGAAGTTCCACTTAGTTCTATTTTAGAGATTCAGTCTCTTTTTATTATGGATATGCTTTTCTTTAGATTCTTTAAAATGTTTATAATAGATGTTTTAAAATCTTTATATGCTATTTCCATCTCTGTTATTTTGGTTCTAATTTTTAAAAAAATATATTTTATTGATTTTTTAACAGAGAGGAAGGGAGAGGGATAGAGAGTTAGAAACATCGACGAGAGAGAAACATCGATCAGCTGTCTCGTGCACACCCCCCACTAGGGATGTGCCCGCAACCAAGGTACATGACCTTGACCAGAATTGAACCTGGGACCCTTCAATCCAAAGGCTGACGCTCTATCCACTGAGCCAAACTGGTTAGGGCTTGGTTCTAATTTTTTAATAACTTCCCCCTAGTTATACATCATATTTTCCTGATTCTTGTACGTCTATTAATTTTTTATTTGTTGATGGATATTGTAAAAGCTACCTTGTTGAGTGTCCACATTTTATTGTCTTCCTTTAATGAGAACTTGTTTGGGCAGGTATTTTTTTTTACTTGTGAATCAGCTTGATCATTTTATGGCTTTACTTAAAACTTGGTTAGGTAGGGTCTAGAATAGTTTTTTTTTAATATATTTTATTGATTTTTTATGGAGAGGAAGGGAGAGAGATAGAGAGTTAGAAACATCGATGAGAGAGAAACATCGATCAGCCGCCTCCTGCACATCTCCTACTGGGGATGTGCCCGCAACCCAGGTACATGCCCTTGTCCGGAATCGAACCTGGGAACTTTCAGTCCGCAGGTCAACGTTCTATCCACTGAGCCAAACCGGTTTCGGCTAGAATAGTTTTAATTCTAGCACTATTTTAGTTTCGCTACTAAGGTATGATCCTTTTGGAAGTGAATTCACTTGCCTACAGGCATGCAGAGCCAAGATTGAAGCCCAGGTATGTCTTGACAAGAGCCTGTGTTCTTAATAGGATGTCTATGGATAAGGCTACTAAGTGTCAGTGGCATGAGCTATGGTTCCTACTGGCATGCAGAGGGGCTATCAGTTTGATTTAGGATGGTCAGAGAAAAGCTTGCTGTGCAGGGGTACTTACTCTGGAGGCTGGCTAGAATTCAAACAGATAAGACAGCAGAGAGTTTTCTAGACAAGGAAAATTTCAAAAGTATATCTGTAGAAATGGCAATGCTCCAGGCAGGAATGTTCCTGTGACAGTGAATTGTCCAGCTGTGCCAGGCTGGGTAGAGTGAAAGTAAGGCAAAAAGACAGCAATGAGGACAAATTCTGTTGCTCCTCAGTAATGAAAAGTGGGGCATGTCCAGTTTCAGAAACCTTTATGCTACTTCAAATTCCACCTAGATTCACATGGTAGCTACATAAGGCAAACTTGAGCAATACAGAGCCATGCAGCCTATTATCTGTACTCGAGTCACATTCAAGGGCTACTGGGAAACACATAATGTACTATTTCTAGTCCAGCGTTTGTAAAGAAATGAACTGCTTTGAAAATACAGTACTTATGCAAATATGGTATTACTATCAGTCACCACATTTGCATAGCCACCTGCTACATTTTCAGAAGTAACCTCAAAAATCTTTATACTCCAAGACTCTAGATAAGGCCTTTATAATACCTGTCATTTTATGTACCACAAGTTAGCTTTTATGATGGCTAGGAATCCCTCCTATGACCATTGTATCAAAAACCATCTGGACATAATGATTAATAATATATGTTTAATGTAATCTTGAGATTAGACTTTGCATAGAAATTATACCCAGCTATTTGTTAAATATGCAGTGTTATACACTGGGAACTTCTTCTGGCTCTTCCCATATACTCAGAACCTAGCAATGTGGAAACAGAGACTCATTCATTCAGTCAGTCAACCAACACCAAATATTTATTGAGCATCTATTATGTGCCAGACACAGCTCTAGGAGCTAGAGATTATATACGAACAAGACAGAGAAGAATCACTATTTTCATAGAGTTTATATTCCTAGTGGGGGAAATAGAAGCAAATTGGTCTAAAATATGTCAGATAGTAATAGTACATGAACAAAATAAAACAGAGTGACAGAGTGTGACTGGAGTGCTACTCCAGATGGACTAGGCATGGAAGGTCTTTCTAATGAAATTACATTTTAAGCAGAGACCTGGAGGAAGTGAGGGAGTGAACCATGCATGTGTCTGTAGGAGAGTGGTCCAGGCAAAGGAAACAGTAAATGCAAAGTATCTGAAGAAGAAGCTTGCTGAGCATGTTGATAAAATAAAGAAAGAGGACAGTGCGTCTGAGACAGTGAGCAAAGAGGAAAGTGATAGGAGATCAAATGTCCAAAGAGGACATTTAGATAGCCAATAGACATATGAAAAGATGTTCAATGTCACTAATCATCACAGAAATGCAAATTAAAATCACAATGAGATACCATCTCACACCTGTCAGAATGGTTATCATCAACAAATCAATAAATTACAAGTGTTGGTGGGGATGGGGAGAAAAGGGAACCCTTGTGCACTGTTGGTGGAAATGCAGACTTGTGCAGCCACTGTGGAAAACATTAAGGCAGATCCTCAAAAAATTAAAAATGAAACTGCCATATCACCTACCAATTGCACTTCTGGGTTTATATCCAAAGATATCTAAAATACTATTTTGTAATAATATATGCTCCCCCATGTTCATTGCAGCATTATTTACAACTAGAGGCCCATTGCACAAAGATTCATGCAATAGGCCTTCCTTCCCCTGGCTGCCGGCACCAGTTTTCCTCTGGCACCCGGGACCCAGGCCTTTGGTCAGGCTGCAGTAGAGAAGCCAATCAGTCTTCAGTCGTCTTCAGTCTTCGCTCCAAGCCTGCGTATGCAAATTAAACCGCCATCTTTGCTGGGTCAATTTGCATACTCATCCTGATTGGCTGGTGGGCGTAGCGGAGCGATGGCCAATTTACATATTTCTCTTTTATTACTGTAGATTACCAGGTGGGAAAGCAGATGAGAAAAGATGCATCCCCTCTGCTGGCTCTGCTTGGGCTGCAGCAGCGAGGCTTGGCTTCTCTGCTACAACTGCAGCAGCAAGGCTAGGCTTCTCCGCTCCAGCCGCAGTGAGGCTTGGCTTCTCCGCTCTGGCTGCAGTGGAGAAGTCAAGCCTCTTCAGTCTTCAGTCATCTTCAGTCTTCAGTCATCTTCAGTCTTCAGCTGTCTTCAGTCTTCACTCCATGCCTGCATATGCAAATTAACCACCATCTTTGTTGGGTTAATTTGCATACTCATCCTGATTGGCTGGTGGGAGTAGCAGAGTGACACCAATTTGCATGTTTCTCTTTTATTAGTGTAAACTAGAGGCCCGGTGCACAAAAATTTGTGCACTCGGGGGGCGGGGGGAGGGGGGGTCCCCCAGCCCGGCCCGTGCCCTCTCGCAGTCTGGGACCCCTCGGGAGATAACGACCTGCTGGCTTAGGCCTGCTCCCGGGTGGCAGAGGGCAGGCCCAATCCCTAAGTGCAGCCCCTGGTCAGGCTCAGAGCAGGGCCGATTGGGGAGTTGGGGCGCCGCCCCATCATGCACAGAGCAGGGCGGATCAGGAGGTTG
>NW_005370150.1:27862-30385 GCF_000412655.1 Myotis brandtii
GTTGGAGTTCGCCATCACTGGAGCAAGCAAGCCTCCCTGTTCACTTCAGTGCATGGCTGCCGGCCGCCATCTTGGCTGACAGTTAATTTGCATAAGGATATGCTGATTAGCCAATGGGAAGGGTAGCGGTCATACGCTAATTACCATGATTCTCTTTTATTAGTGTAGATAGCCAAGATATGGAAGCAACCCAAGTGCCCATCAATAGATGAGTGGATAAAAAAAACAGTAGTACATGCATACAATGGAATATTACTTGGCCATAAAAAAGAATGAAATCTTATCATATGTGGCAGCATGGATGGACCTAGAGGATATTATTCTCAGTGAGATAAGTTAGCCAGAGAAAGACAAATACCAGGTGGTTCACTTACTATATATATATATGTAGTTTAAAGAACAAACAAACAAACAAACAAAATAGAAACAGACTCATACATACAGAGATCAAACTGATGGTTGCCAGAGGGGAGAAAGGTTGGAAGAGTGGATGAAAAAAGGTTAGGTATTAAGAAGCACAAATTGGTAGTTCCAAAATCATCATGGGATGTAAAGTACAGCATAGGAAATGTAGTCAATAATATTGTAATAACTATGAATGGTGTCAGGTGGGTCCTGGAAATATCTAGGAGAATACTTTGTAAAGTATATGATTGTCTAACCACTATTCAGTAAACCTGAAACTGATACAAAATAATATTGAATGTGAACTAATTAAAAATAAATTAAAAAAAAAACAGGCAGCCACCTAATCATATGGACTATAGTACCAGGAAGAAGTTATATTCTAGTCTGAATGAGAAGACACTGAAGGGTTTGAGCAGTGGAATACAATGTGACACCAGAGGCTTAAGATTTAACTTTTTGGAATAGGGTCTTTTTAAAATTTCTTCACATGATCCTAATGTGCATTAATGGGCTGGTAATCATTGCTTAGCAGAATTACTATGTCTACATTTTGAGAACAGATTTTTGGCAGAAAGGGCAAGGGTGGAAACAGGATTACCAGTTAGAAAGCTATTGCAATAATCCAGGCAAAAATTGATTATGTCTTGGATCAAGGTGATTTGAGAATGAGAGGGGAATGAGTGTTTTTGAATATCCCTGATAACATCTTGGATGCTGCTGCAAAGATGGTGAAGTATCTAGTGCTCTGTTCCTTTAGCCTTTCTCTGTAGCTCTACCAACTGTTTCCCCTTCCTCCCTTGCAGGTCTAAAGGATCATTCCCAACCAGTAAGGGAAACTTTGAAAGTTTTAATTAAACATTTTGGAGAACTCAGTATTAAATCTTTCTCTAATGCAATGACAAAATTCTGGAAACTGAGGTTCTTTTTCCTTGTGCCTTGTTCCCCAACCCAGATTAAATTAAAGCTTGGTGGTGAAACACTGTTCTGCCTGGTATCTGCTTACCCAGTTTCTCCAGCTCCAGATCCATCCTTACCTGTTCATTCACCAGAGTCTATTTTTTAAATCATCACCTGAGTATATGTTTAGAGAGAGGAAGGGAGAGGGGGAGGGAGAGGAGAGGAGAGAGAGAGAGAGAGAGAGAGAGAGAGAGAGAGAGAGAGAGACACCAATTGGGGATCAAACCCAAAACCTAGGTATGTACCTCTTGACCTGGAATCAAACCCACAACCTTTTGGTGCACAGGACGATGCTCCAACCAGCTGAACACCCAGCCAGGGCCAAAATCTAACTTTAATGATGGGCACCAGTTATTGAGCACCCTCTCTGGGCTATGTTCTATTCTAATCACCTTGTATTAACAAATTCAATCCTCACCACAAGACTGTGGTAATTATACCTGCTCAACAGATGCTATAACTAAAAAAAATAGTTAAATAACTTGCTCAAGGCCACGTTCTAGGTGTCAAGACCAGGATTTAACCTACGTTTGTATGACTCTAAATATTGTACATTTTAAATCACTTACCTGTTTCCCATTCCAGAACCCAACCTTCAGGTGAGACCTAGAATCTGCTGACACCTTGACTTTATTACATCTGTGGATCTCTGCCTCCTGTCTGCCCTTCCACATGGCAATTTTCTTCTCTGTTTCAATTGCTCAGAACTCCAAGCCTGTTTGAGGTGCTTAGGCTTTATTTGCTTCAGATAAGTGACTGTATCTTGTTTTTGTTTTTTTGTTTTTTGTTTTTTTGGAGTGGGGTGAATCTTACTACATTTGCCTTCTTCCCAAAAAATGAAATGTGTGTGTGTATCAGCTGAATAAACTCATTCCTTGTAGTGGAATCTCCTCTTGCCACTTCAAGGAGCTCAATTTTCTCTTACCTCTAGGAAGCCAGCAGACCTATTTGGAAGGGACAGTGCCTCTTCTTCTTACCAGTGCTCTAATTTGTACCCTGGTGAATGTGAACTTCTAAAGGCCTTGGTAAAACCAAAAGTCCATCAGCACCTGCAATCTTTCAGCATCTCTGACAAATGGAAGCAATGCTTTCCCCGTTTTACCCTTTGTCTTTGCCTCCCACAGTTTTATATACATATACATGTATATTCATATATCA